>NW_009260397.1:19972-26444 GCF_000687185.1 Egretta garzetta | reverse complement strand
CGTGCGAGCGGCGTGCTGCAGCATTCACACCCTTGTGTCTCCTTCTGGCGAAATAACCGTATCGCGTGCCGCTGCTGCTTTGAAGCGCTCCTGCCTGTGGGAGTGCAGGCACGGGCCAATTCTGCTACCTTGCCTAAGAGGTGCAACGAAATTAGATTTTACTACATATCTTAATTTGTAATAGTCGAGCTCTTCTTTCACAAATTGACAGTACTGGCCTCAGGTGAAAATCATCTCAAAGGAGAAGCCTTGCACAACCGACGCAGCTGTTGCTGGTGTCTGCAGAAACGCTCGTGTCCATGGTGCTCACCTCTTATGATAAATCACAGATTAACTTCTGATCAACCCACAGCCAGCACATCACTGCATCACCATGCAGACGGGCAGCTGCTGCACGGGGAGATTTATCGGCTCACCATCCAGCAGTTCAGCCCCACACCTGTACCCGGTTAAGCTCACCTCTGTTCTCAGCCCCAAGGAAGAGGAGAGCAAGCGCACGGGCGGGCGCCGGAGGCAGGGGGCCTGGGCTGGCCTCCCCCCTGACATTACTCTCCATTACCCTCGGTACCCTTGCACTGTTGCGATCGATCCAGTAAATCCAGTCCATTGTGTCAGCCAAAAGTTCTTAGCTTAACTCTCACGCTGCCGGCTTCTGTGCATTAAGCCCTAATGTCATTTAAAATAGATGCTGCGGTTCATTTTAAAAGGGACTGAATATTGGTAATTTTTTAAAGAACATGAATACTCTGACAAATGAGAATAAATGGCAATTGTATGTAATAAAGCATGACAGATAAAAATTGCATGTAGCAAGTTACAAGCCGATGGCCAGAGCCTTCAGGAAATGGCTCTGCGCGGCAGCGTGAAGCGCGCCGTTGTGCACGCACGTCGGCAAGCCGCATGCTGCCTTTTCCCTAACGGGATCTTGTTTTCACTGAGGAGGCAGTGACATAGAAAACCTTAACAGAATGGGTCCCACGTATCAGTGATTCATTGTCATCATTAATGTAAAACATGTATTGATTTTACCTAAGGATAAAGTTTTATCTACGAACAGCAGGAACACGTTCTTGAAAAGGTGGGATTCGATGTAAAAATGTAGATTTTAATGGATCTAACACTTAGGCAAGAATAGCGAGAGGTGGGCCAATCCCGAATGCCCGATACATTTCTCCAGTTTGGAAACTCTGCATCGCTGAGAACGTCTTAGCAGAGATGAGCCCGTCTGCAAAGTGTTCCAACAGCTCTGAGAATTTGTAGGGTCTACCAAAAGCAGTTTCAGACTCCCGAGGGAAACAGATTACGAAGTATTTTTAAAAGCAGTTATTCACCCACTGAACCAGAGAATCTGCATTAATCTGCCAAGTATACGTGGATATATCTACACACACACAAAAACATTCTCCTTAAATGCTTTTGGGTTTTTTTCAATTGAAGCTGCTGTATAATGGCTATTTTTCAGCCTAAGGCATCTCAGAAATTCTGAACCTTGACTCCAGGAGGTGGCACGCAACCTCATTGCATGACCACTAAATCCAACAGTTGCAAGGCGAAGTGCTAAAATAAGGCAACCTTGTATGCAGCATTTCTGCAGTCTGACTGTAACCTGAAGGGAGGGGATTGCATTTCACACACACAAGGTCTGCGGGAGAGTACCTATATTCTCCTGCGCGTAGTGCTCTGGATCTTCAGCCATAATAGCGGCTCCACGGATCTAAAGAGGTACAAATAAAAGCAAATTAAGAGCTCATGCAATGAATTTTAATCTGCTACAATATTTATAAAGCTGAGTTACAATGTCTTAAAAATGGAAAGGAAATGGAAGTGTCAGACCTTTTACTAGAGGGCTGAACGGGGGCAAAAGACCACCTAACTGTGGTTCCCCTGCCGAGCCCAGATGCCAGGCATCGTAAGTGACATCGCAGAGCTCCGCGATTCCCAGCAAGGCTCAGGCAGGAGCTCAGGAATCCTGCTCTCAGGAGGCAGGATTGAGAGTCGCTGGCAGAGTGACCACACCCAGCAAGAATTTGTAGATGGAGAAACTTATGGTACTGAAAATTGCACCATGACCTCAGGCAGTGGCTCTGCTCCACAGGCGTATCTGATTATTGGACAGCACCAATGTTCCACAAATAGCTCCCTGCTGAAATGCCATTCCAGTTCATTGCTGGGCTCCACACAGGGGCACTGGGGACACCAAAGCAGTCTCAGAGGGCATCTCCCCAGAGCTGACGTTTAGCTGAGGGGACAGAGCTAGAAGGTACACGACAAGGAAACCACCCTGTGCCATTCCCAGCCTTTCCCCGTGGCAGAAAGCCTGCCCCTTCGGTTGTTCCGGTAGCAGGGAGGAAGCGCACACCTTCTGCAGCACTCTTCCCGAGGCTCATGGAACTAAAGCATTGGTACTACAAAGTCCTAGCCGCTAACATCTTCCTCATCCCCGGAGCAAACGATCTTCCCTCTCTTCTCTGCAGCAAGGAAATGTTTTATTTAGGGAACTGCTAGATGATGAAAGTGTTGGGGACAAGACACTGAAAAACAGAGAGAGAACAGAAGCAATGTTCCCCCAGCTGGTGGGGGAGGTTAACCAGCTTCCACACCACAGCAAAGGAAGTAGAGACGAGTATGGCAGAGCAAGAGAGATGGAGAGTTTGCGGGCATCTGATCTTGGAAATACTGTGACTGGCACTTAGATGGGGCATGATGCTTGGATAGTGCTGTAAGGGCAGATTCTTTCAGGGGCTTAGGACTATCTATAGTTTTTATTGTTAGGATCCCAGCAGCACATCCCCCCAGTGAAGTGAGATAAGTGCGCATCAGGGAGGAAAGGTGTTGTAACCAATGACAAGATCAGAGCACGAGATACGAGTGGGTGTAGCTGAAGTGTGATGATTCTTTCCCAAACCACAAGGGACTATAATTTCAATGATATATTTCCAGCCAAACCATACACCGCAGTTTAATGAGCAACAGAACCCTCTAGGCTGTCACAGTGTGTGTGAAAATATTCTACTATTTGTCACATTTCAATTTCCTATTAATCTTGAATCATTCTCACAGAACCTCCCTCATAACTCAAAGGTAAAACCTAGAATGAAGGGAGAAAGATTACAGTGCCTGAGTGCTGCTCAGAAGCAGTAGGGTTCATGCTGTGAATTGTGGTACAGTACACTGCATATCTATTCACCAACAAGGGAAGATCTTTAAAACAAAAGGGCAGTGATTTGTACAAAACCTGCAAAGCTCTTGCTCCCTCACAGGAAAGGTTAGGTCTGTATATCGAAACCTGTTTGGGATCACTGCAGTATATTTAATACCACTCAGCATTCACACAGAGTAGCCTTTCGCATGTTCAAAATCCTGTGCAGACGCGAGTTGATAAATCCTCAGAACTCTCTGGCAAAATGTGCTATTTTCAAGCGCTTGCTCATTTCAGAGTCCAGTGAAGAATAAGCACTATGTCTGAATAAAAGATTATGGCAGTGTTTTTACTTGCCAGAATGATTCAGGGATATGCACGGGAGGCTGTGAAGCATGCTCAGTTGCGGGGGTTTCTTTAAGTGGCAAGAACACAGTAGCTAATTGAAAGCAGCTTTAACTCTTCATGAGCTGCTTCAGACCACAGTGTTTGCTAGTTTTGTCCAGATACAAGAATGGGGTTGTTATTCTTTATATAATCAAAGGAAAGTAACCAGAATTCACAAGCATAAACAGGAAAACATTAAAAAGCCTGCTTATCAGAAGCTGTCACCAGAGCACCATATTGAAAAAAGTCTCTACATCTGAGAGGGAAAAAACTACAACCTTCATTAAGTAAATACTGAAAGTAAAAAACCCAAAACAAACAATAAAAACTCGATCCTACTAAGTCCCAGGGTTTTTCAGAGGTGCTGAGCACTTGCAGCCTACAGATAAGATCAGAATGTAGATGTCCAGCATTTCTGGAACCACCCCGAAGACACCTCGTGCTGGGCATACACAATTACAGACTCAGCATCGGCAGCCACATTTAAAAAATAAGCCCAGATCTGTCGCAACAAATGAATTTTTACTGCTCTTCAAACTTTACCAAAGTGGATTAGTTTGACTTAGAACTGGATTAAATCCCACTGAAAATGATTGATCTGAAACAATGACCTTTTACGGTAGAACATAACATGAAAGACTTTGGGGATAAGACTAATGAAGTGCAGAGATAAAACAAAATGCCTTTGCCAACATTTTCAAAAGTGGCCTCTTATTCTGGGTGCCCTACTTGAGGCGCTGCATAGAGTGCTCATTTCCTCTGAAAATGAGGCCCCAAGCAAGTTGAGCCAAGCATCCAGAATGAGAGACTGCCTGAAAAATACCTGCCTTGAAGCTGTGTCTCCTAACATTTGTATGAGTGGGCCTCAGATGCGCCCATTCAGTAACCGTGACAGCTAGCAGAACTGTCAATGGGACTGAAAGCAGGGAAAGCTGTTTCTCATGTCATTAATCCTCGCTAGCACTGTAGTGGATTAGTTCAGAGAAGTTTTTCAGCAGCAGCTGCCATGCAGGTCCTCCATATGGCCATCTCTATACCACATTTCTAAGTTAGAACTATTGATAGGCTTAGTCTCTGACCCTGCCAGTCTTCGGCCTGTCTGTCGAACTGCCAAGGGGAAAGCTGCCTCTCCCAGCAGTGCTGGGAAATATGGATGTGTGCCTATTGGGAAAGCGTCCTTTGCACCTCAGGGATGGCTAAGTAACAGAACTCCTGAAAGCACTCCTAGATTTCCATCCCCTTTCTGTGATCAAGTAACACATGTAAGTACTGTTCTTTGGGTGCTTATATGCATTTTAAGATAAAAATGGCTTAGTTTTTTCTATCTAGGGCAAGCTCCTTCCTTTGATAGGCCATGCCATGAGGAGGAGGAATGACAACAGCAGGTACAGCACATTCAGCTCAGGGCAGGTCAGCCACATGCTCCGAGTGCTTCTAATTACAGCTCCAATGAAGAACAACATAAGCACATCCAGAGCTTGCTACATATAGTAGGACAGGGAAACCAGAACATGATGGGGATGCAGACCATACCTAGGGAACGAGAACAAGGTAAGACACAAACCGAACGATTCAACTGCTAGCCCAATGTGAATACAATATAAAGAACTCCACTACACTGTCCTTCAAAGACCAACTCCACCCAGCAGCACAGGCAGAGGCGGCCAGATGCTAAGCATCACTGGCATTCAGTAGAGATTCACTTGGTCTCTTCCTCTGCTGCAAGGCTATGCATCCCATCTGTTCTAGCCGATGGATGGGGATGCAACAGCCTACCCCTGAACTCTGCTCAGCTACCTGTACCTCAGTGTTGTCAAGTCTTATGAGGTCATCTGTAGGCACAGCTTGCAAATTCTTCTCCAAATGCGATTAGCTCCTCAAAAGTCTTTTGCGCAGCTTCAATATCCAGGTGGCATGGGGCAAAGATACTAGTGGGCCATAATATGCTGTACTTCATCCACTTGACTTTACATCTTTTAAATACTTTTAATTTGCTGGATTTCACATATCAAGCTTTGAATCATCTAACATAAGTTTCCAGAAAAGTAGTAAGTTATTTCATCTGGGGAATGACCTAGAAAATTCAATTGTCCTCCAGAGAACAACTGTGCCAAATTTGGAAATGAAATTCATCAAGTGAAGTGTAAGAGAAAAACCTTTAATTCTGCTTTAGCTGCAAAGCCCTTTTCAGATTTAAGTTTGGAAAAGAGACTTCTTGTTCCAGCACTCCTTAGGAATTCTGGTGAATTGAGCCTCTTCTTTTTAATTAAAAAGTCTAAACAACTCTGGTCTTGAACTATTTAAAAAACTTACAAGGCCTTAGGACACTGGTATTGTTAAGATGGTAGAACAAAGTTCAGTTATCGCCAAAACGAAAATACCTGTATTCCCTAACAGGGGTTGTTTTCTTCGAAAATAATCTATTTAATTTTGAATTATAGGTACCTACAATTTCTATACAGGTGGAATAGTGTTAATCTAATTTTTAACCCAGCAGGGAACAGCACTAAGTATCTGAAGGGAACTGAAGTATGTCTCACTGTGAAAGAGGCATCATTCCTCTTTACTCCAATACATCAATCTTCAACAGCAGGGACATGTAACCACCTGGCTTTCACCCACAGGTATTACATACCACTGACGAGCTAAATCATAGTAATCGCAGTGACATATCACTTGAGGTAAGAATTAAAGTACCTTATTTGGGATCTCATACAAAAATATATCAAGATCCAGTGTGAATTTTGCTACTGGGCTGCTGCTTCTGCAGGAAAGCCGTTTCACTACTCTGTGCACGACTGTCTTTGTTTTCTTTCCACCACAGGCCGTGGGGTAGGCACAGCGCAGATGCCTAGCGAATGGATTTTGGGCAGCGTGGCTGGGATCGCGGTACCTTTCACCTGCGGTCAGCGGCAGCAGTGCCGGGTACAGCTGGGGGTCCGCAGG
>NW_009260397.1:12946-19790 GCF_000687185.1 Egretta garzetta | reverse complement strand
CGCGCGGACGCGTCCCTCACGTTTCTGGGAGGGACGCGGTCACCCGGTACCTCTCCTCCCTGCAAACCAGGTGGGATTCACCCCGGGCCCCCTCGCTGGAGGAGATAAACGTAAACGTGTGCATAACCCTTCCGAGAGGGCTGGTTTGAACACAAAACCTCCGCCAACAAGGAACTGACCTTGCATGTGAGATCCACCAGAATAAAGGGAGGATCAGGGTCTCACCACACACGTGCACCCACCGCAGCTGGTGGTAGGGTTTTAATACATAATTAAATACTGTGTGTAATCCCTTTGCACCCTTACCTTGAGAAAAGAACCCTGGAAAAAAAAAGTAATTCATAACCTTTATTTGCCAACTTTATTACAAAAGGCACTGGAGGCACATGCGCTTTGTGTGTATCGGGGCTGGAGTTCAGCAAGGGTTAGCCCTTTTGCAATACAGATTTAAAAAATAGTAGTACTTTGGGAAAATACCCAAAAGGCTGCCCAATGAATACAGCATTAGTTTTAAACCTGCATCAAGGCTCGGCTTTGCTGCTCATGTCCAAACACTCTCATACAAAATTCTACTTTTTAGTCTCCAAGAGAAAGAAGGGAAAGGGCTCCTGATCCGTGAGCAGCGCCAGATGAAGGAGCGTTACAGGCAGCCTTGAGGCTGGGTTAAGTAAGGAAAAGTACTGGGCAAAAGGAACAGAGTTGCGCACGCTCCCCAGGAGAGCTGCAGTGAAACAGCTTACCCCCACCGCGTAAGTAGCCTTCAGCCAGATACAGGATTAGCCCCACGCTTACTATGGTGTGTAGGAAACGGAGCCTGCACAACTCGTGCTGCTTTGCAGGGCACTTGTCTGAATAGGATGCGCTCGCCGCTGCCTGGTGTCAGACTGCCGCAGACTGCCTGAAGGGTGACACAAATGTCTTGGCAGTTTCAGTCCACCCGGATCTGGGGACTGAAAATGGATCAAGAGGGTTCAGCATCTCCCACCTTCTCCATTCATCCCTCTTTCCTAGGCAGTCGGGAGTTGCCCTCTTGGATGCCCTCCTCCAATCTTGCAAGAACATTGACCTTAGCACTGAAAACTCTGATCTGACCAGTGCTATGGATGGAAATATATAACTGCCACAGAACTAGTGACTTGATATTTTTAGCATCTACAGGGCAGCTTCAGGCTGCTCCAGTAAAAACCTAAAATCCACAATGCACCTTTGGTCTCTTCTATCCTTTTCAAAATTCTTAGTAAAACTGTAACTAAAACAAACTTTGTAACGATTAGAAAAAGCCTTGGTCTTTCTACCTCACTCCCTCTTTTCATGTCCATGTCAAACCCCTCATTCATTTAAAAAAAAAAAAAAAAAAAAAAAAAGAAAAAAACAAAACCAGGAAAGGATGGGGCATTCCCTGGGGAAGTGCAGACCACACTGAGCATCTCTGCAGGCAGGTCACATTCGTCTCCCGGCTGAGAATTCAAAGAGCAGCCATGCTGCCCAGAACGTGTCGTTGGTCAATGAGTCACCAACTGGATCCTCCAGGACCTGAAAGACACAGGAAGGAATCAAAGCTTCACCACATACGATCTTTAATGATGCCGTGGCTCATGCTGGAAGAGCTCCTTTGGGCAGACATACAGTAGCACAAGGCTGTGTGGTGGGAGGGAACGTCAGCAGTGAGGGCTGCGTGCGTGAGGTGACAAAGTCCTTGTTCCCCTCTAAGTTCAGGTAGAGTAACGCATCTGCACCGGACGTGGGTGTAAAAGTGACAAACACAACCAGTGCACAATTCAACTCTTAGTAATTCAGAGAAGAGCAATTCCCTTCCCTTTGCCCCACGCATTGGCAAATGCCTTCTATAAGAGCAAGTAAATGACAGAGGGTAAGACCAAGAGGAAATAATTAAGAAGGGAGTGATCACCTGAACAAGGCAGCTCTGTTCAGGGAGGGGAAAGAAATGTTTCCAAAATGAATTTCTTTCTTTTTTGTTTGTTTGCTTCTTTTGTTTTACTCTCATTTTGGCTCTCATGGGATGCATGACCTATGAAAGGCAAACTGAAAGTCAAGGATGGACAAAAGGAAGTGTGCATCTGCACCCCTGTGGTTAAGACACAGGAACCAAACGTGCATATTCCTGCAACAAGCCCAGGGGAAGTTGATTCAGCAAGAAACAGAGTGCCCAGGAAGTCTGTAGAATGCTGTAAAATCATTTACCCATTCAAGCTCTTCCTTTTCCTACAGCACACATTAAAATATGCAAAAATTGCTTTTCTGAATTTCTGAACTGAGTAATTGTTACAAAGATTTCAAGATGTCCCCTTTTGACATCTGCAGGCATCACACGGTATCTTGCACCCCAGCCCACGTTGCACTGAGTGTCATGTTTCTATACCACTGCAAAATCAGTGCAAGAATGCAAAATAGCAAGATGAAAACTCTAGCTACAGAGACTGCATGCTCTGGAAATCTTAGAAAAGGCTCATTCATTATTAATGCCCAAAGCTTTCCTACTCATCTGGCTCACATTATGGTTGGTAAAAAGGCCACTTTCCAAGATACAGATCTTTATATTGATGCTTTCAAAGGCTCAAAAGAGGTTCTGTTACTGCCCTCAGAGCTGCAGCCGCTTCCTATAATGAGGCCAGCAGATACGGTCTGCTGCTTTTCAAAATATCTTTTTAAAAGGTTTTCTCTAGCAGCTTACATTGCAAGAGAAACAAATGGATGCTAACCAATTGGTAGACCAACACATGTGAAGCCAAAAAATAGCTGAAGATACAGTTTAGACAGGGCTTTCTTGGGTCCTATTTTTAAGTAACATTTAATTCACAGATGTGCTCCCATCCCCTCAAAAGCACCAGATTTCTAACTTCTATTCCCTACTGCCTTAGAAGGCATGCAGACTGCATCCAGATCATGGAAGTAACTTCTTTTATCGTTTCCTGTAATAGCACTGCTCTGTACACTGCTATCAGCCATCTCGGAACAGTGTAAAATCCCTTTTCCTCAGCAATAACACAGACTGGGAAATGAAAGTTACATGAAAGATTTTAAGAGGTCTGCGATAGAGTCAAACTCTGCAGAACCCCTCAGAGGGCTCCTCCCTCGAGCAGCCATCTTCCTGCCATCTTTCCACAGTGCTAGGTGAGCCCTCCATTGCTCGAAATGTAAATGACACTTTGGATCTGCACAGGTTGCTTTGGCCATCATTTCAATGACACATTTAGTAAAATTAGGGCCTGATAAGCAATCGCAAGTGGAAAAAACAACAAACCCACCTCTCCTTCTAGCATTTGCTGGATGCTACCCAGGCCATGCTCAGCTTGCTCTGAACTGGATTCCAAAAGGTATGCTTAGATCAAGCATGTTTCATACTAAATACGATGTGAGATTTCACATCTCCTGTCTGAGAGCTACAGCTGGATAGTGTGTATAGGGCTAAGCTCCTTCCTCTGAACGTTAGGTGTGTTCTCTTACCTGGCTTTGTCCCAAGGCTTGGCTTTCTTCCATGCAGGGTGCAGAAACAGGTGGGCACTGAGGCTTGCCAAACACAGTCTGACAGGAACTGGAAGAAAATATGATAATATGCAAATGCATTTGTATTTATGCTCTACTCACCACTTACTGTAGTGTTTTGCAGCAGGACAAGAGGGGCTGCTGGCAAGACTATTCATTCAACTGAGTTCTGTTAATCTGTCTGCAAACCTGCCCCATTTCTCCAAATTGTTATGGCCTGAAAATACAGATTCTGTGCTGGGAGGACTAGCCTGAGCACAGAGGAAAGACAACTCTCCTTATGCCACCAGAACATTCTCTATAAACAAGGAGATGTCTAACAAAATGTCCCTTTCCTGGAACATACTTTAAAAACACAGATCTTGAGAGTCAAAACACATAAACATGTGGCTTCAGACGTAGCCACAACATTGGCTAGAAATCTGCTATAGCTTTTCAAGGCCACCAGTTGAGAGTTTGGGAACATGACTTTCCCATCCATACCTCCCCTGCGAGCTCTGCCAACTGCTTGAAAGAGGTCACAGTCTGCAGGCACAGGGTCAAGTAGGAGACACTGGGTACATGATGATGGGATGTTCTCTCCCTTCATCACCAACTCAGAAGTGTCTATACTCCAACAACACTGCCCATACCACTACCAGGAATAGCCCAGGGTATGAATGGCCATACAGGCCCAGACCAAAGGTGCCAACTAATAGAGCATAGGAAAAAAGTAGAAGAAACAGGGCACGTGTCAAGTTGCCCTTCCATGGAAGGTCCCCCAGGTTCCAGCAATCAGTCTTGGGACTCCTCTGCTGGAGGCTGCATTCAGGCAATTACACATACTAGCAACAACGGGACTCAATCCCCTGCCCCCCCAAGAATTTGTCTCATCCTTTTTCACAGCCCACTTACACCAACATGCACAATGCCCTTAGCAACAAATGCTGCGATTTAATTATGCAACATCCCAAAAAGTAACCCCCTTTGGGGCATTTTGAACTTGCTGCCTGCCAGTGTCAGGGTGCTGAGTTATCCAGAGGGGAGAGCCTAACAGCAGGAGGATTCCTAGTGCTCTGAGCTGGAATCCCAAAAACGCAGGCAGAAGTGGTAAGCTGCAATGAACATCTGATCCTAAATCAATATGCTGGCTCACAAATGCAGTCTGTCTTGCCCTACAGAGTTCAGTGTGCTTTTCTGTTTGAAATGTGAGGCACGAGAGAGTTATATTCTGCATGAACCATTAGCTGGGCTACATTCCACCTGTCCCAACTCGAGGAGTGAAGAGGATGCAACACCACTATCTGTAAAGGCAAGCATCTGTTTGGTGTCCCACAGGGACTTCCAGTTCGCTAGCTGGATCAAACTCTCCTACCAGGCAGCAGGAGCAGATGGAGACACTCAGCTCCCAGCCTGGTTCCCCCCTCACACTCCCACCTCACAGCCCTGTAGATCATAAGAGGTTTGGATACAGCCCAAGTGCGTAGGACCGACTGTAAAAAGCCCATGGAAGAAATCAACTGGAATCGTTCTAATAAGCTTTCAGGCCAAGTCCTTTCCAGGTGAGCACCTTTAAAAAGGAGACAAGCAGATTAAGGGTCCTTTGGCTGACTTGTAGCTCTACCCCTGCACTTACGAAGCAGGGAGCCACAGGTGCTGGCAAGGCAGTGAGAGAATAATACTAAGTCCACTCCAGGTGAGTGACCGTGGATAAAGGATTTCCTTCTCTGTGCTTTACTCTTATCTGTAAAGTAGGGACAACTTCACTGCCCTGTCTTTCCAGGACAGCAATACTCATTTGCCTTACAGTTGAAGCTGCTGACTCTTTCCTGAGTCCCCAGATGAGTGATGCTCATTGAAAGATTATTGCTAAAAATTACTCAGGTGACTCAATACTCCCCTCTAATCCAGTAACTCTGTTAGCAGACTCTGCCTGATAACAAAGGTGATCCTCATTCATTGCCATTCACTGAGCAATCTTACCCAAGACTATCCACGCGAGGCCTCCTGGCTCTCAAGAGAGAAACTGCAAAAAGGCTAAGATGAAATTGCAGCCTAAGCATCACTCATTCCTAAAGAGATTACTGTTCCAACAGCATTCCTGGCATTTTGGGGAGTTCAAGGTTTTGGGGGGAGCTGGACCAGGCTACTAAACAGGGTTTATGAGTAGAGTTCAAATAACTCTATCCTCACCAGAAGGTGTCAACAAAGCAGCAAGTCCTGCCCCTGCCAGGAATATGATAAAGGGTGTGTGGATTCCTGGCACAACTGACATACCCAACAAGGAGACATTCACCATAGATTTCTTCTACCAGCAGAACATACTTTAAAAATAAACATGAGCTCACTCTAGAATCAGAACTTGCAATTTTAAATCCAGCCAAAATATTGCCAGCAAGCCTCACTGATTTTTCATGATCTTTAGCCACTGTTTAAAATGGCAAATCCTAAACACAGACTGAGGTGGGTTTACAATGCCCAGACCTGGGTTCTCCCCAGCAATTCAAAGTGGAGAGTCTGACATGAATGTGAATAACTGTAGACACCAAGCCAACTGAGAAACAGAGGTGAAAGGCAGAAATGTTTTTAGCAGGGAATTGGGAGGCAAAAAACCACTGATCTTTATCTCCAGTGAATCACTGCCTTCCCTTGTTGCTTGACAAAGTTTCTCCATGCCTCTGCTTCCTCATCTATAAAGTGGGAATAAAACTGCTTCTACCTACCTCTTTGACATATTATTGACAGTGTCATGCTAGCACAAATGCTAGACAGTGTCAAGCAGAAGGGCTATGAAATGGGGCTACTGCTCCTGTTCTGCCTTGCAGATCAGTAAATTAAAGGAACCTCGTCATTTCTGTTTGGCAGTGCTTATTTTTATGTAACATTATGGAAGTTGTATAACATATGGAAGATGGCATGGATTTTTGTTGGTTTGCTGCATTCTGTGAATTTATCCCAAGTCCCAGAGAAAACCTGCAGTCTGAAACATGCGATACAGGTAGAAAACAGACAGAACAGTGCCTGTCTTTCTGCCTTCTAATTTGGAAAGCTTGCACTATGGAATAATCTTGTCATGAGGTTATGAAGCTACAAAAACTATTTTAGGATTAAATATGGGCCCTACCAACCCAGCCCACAGAATCAGCCCTCACTGAGATCAGTATAGGTTATAATTTTCTACCAAAAAGAAAAACAGGCAAATAGCTAAGAAGCTAAACCTGCTTTAAAGAGAGGGGTTCATATCTTTTCTGACGAGGCTGGTCCTCCTGAATCTCCTTTGTGCCACCACTGTAAAACACATACACACTTTTACAGTATTTCCCATTTCCAGTGCACATAGATAAATATCTGCAAAATATGA
>NW_009260397.1:9816-12914 GCF_000687185.1 Egretta garzetta | reverse complement strand
GATCGAGACAAGGCTAGACCCACAGCATCATGGTTACTCCTGCCTTTAAGAAGCCCTGTGCTTTTCACTCCCTTTACCTGTGGGGAAGAATAGATTCCAGGGTCCCTAGCTGTCCTTCCCTAAGGATGAAGTTTTCAACCTCTAAATCTGACTGCTGAATGATTCTTCCTGAGCTGGCCTCAATACAGCCACCTTGAGGGAGTCTGCTCAAGGGAGCTCTGATACCTGCTGAAATAAATGCTTGTATTAAAGACAATTACCGATAACATGGCCCCAACCTCTGACCCAGCTTTTCCTCCCCTCCTTGCTCCACATTCACCAGAGGCTGGGTGAATGGCAGTCACAATACGTTCTGTTCTGTAGACCTACAGCAAAAGTAGGTGGACATTGCTTACGTATCCTATCAAGGCTATTCTGAAGAACAGGGAGAAGGAATGCTGACTGGACAGGAAGGAAACAGAGAGGGTGAGAGAAAGAATAGCAGGAAGGAGAAAGGAAAGTGATAATGTGTTGCTGAAGACAAGCACCGTTGTCAGTTAAGTTCCCAGCCTCTGCTCCGGCAATCTCTTAAGAATGACAGGCATTTAAAAACCCAGAAGCTTGCAAACTGACAAGGTGAGCAGACACCACCTGAAGGGATTCCTCCAATGGAAATGGGTGCAGTTTTACTAACCTTCTATACTTGGGGTCCACATGGGGCCAGAGACTCCTCTGGTGCTGGACAGGGACTGCCACATGGCCAGCCGTTCATCTGGGAAGGTAAGGGACCCGCAAGGGCACAGGACAAAGTTATCCAGCTGGGGGCTGGCATCAATACTGCTCGTTACTTCCCTGGGCTGCAGGACAGCAGAGTTAAAGCAGGTTCCTGGTTCCAGCATAGCCTCAGCGCAAAAAGCTACAGGTTGTTCACTGTTGTGAGTGGTCAACAAAGCCTTGCCCATCCTCGCTTCATACAGCTCACCGCTCTGCATAAAGCTGTAATAATGGAGAGAATAAATCAGCCAGACATACTGCTTTGCAAAGAGGGGAGACCCCGCGGCCAAACCTTTGAATCCTGCCCTTGACAGCTGGGAGATTAACTGCTAGATGCTCTGACTACCTGATGCTGGGCATGGACCGTTCCCATCTATGGAGTCACGACTCCTAAGCAATATCCCTTGAGAACTGATGTGAAAGTCAGTTCCATGAACAAGTTTAAATGTTGCTTCATCTCTGAACTGTCACTGTAAAGACTTATTCATACATCACCTGGATTCCAGCATCTTTAAGTAAGTTCCTTCAGGAGGCTTATCCAGATCTGCAGCTGACTGCTCCCACCCTGGGTCACAGGGCATGAGGGTTATCTCCATTTGCTCAGAGCCGATGCCTACACAAGATCCACCTGAAAGGTGCAGGCCGGGCAGGTGAAAGAACACTAATAATTACTCCAAAAAGCAATGAAACAAGTCTAATTTGCAAAATTCAGCAAGACCCTCTTATTCCCCGTGACTGAAGTTTGGTCAAGATTCCGTGAAGGGGCATGGAAATACTGGGTTTTACTGGAGTGCTGTCCTGATCTCAGAATCTGAGAGCTAAAACCTGCTGCCTCCCATGTATTTGCTTTCATTTGGTACCCATTCTGGAGATGGGCATCTCTTTTCACCTGCCCTTGCTCCTGCGGAGTGACAGCCTCTAGCCAAACAATGAGGCACTCCACTGAAGTAGAGTCCTCCAATGTCCACTTAATCAGTATATAGATGCTGTTCTGAAGAACGATATCCTTCCCTTCCCGAGGGAATTGAAAATTGTTTTTCAGCTTTCTGGACCACATTCTAAGCCCATTAGGAAGAGACAAACCTGCAGTTTGTGGAGTGTAGGATCCTTTATCCTGCTGTTCCTTTGTGGGGTAAGTCAAAGCCCTCTCGGGACATGAGTTGTTGAGTTTTTCGGTATGGGGGAGGCAGGATTTTTGACGTCGTCGATAATTTGCAAACCAATTATAGACCTGAGTTGGCTGCAGGTTCACATCCCGAGCCAATCCCTCCTGCAAATCCAGATATAGGGAGATAAAGGGAAAAAAGAATAAATGACATCCAAATAATTAGGCTTTTCCCTTCAGTTCCAAAAGCAGCCCAGCAAAAGAGCTTTCAAACCCAGAGACATTTGTTCACTAGGTCTCTGATAAGTCTATGCCGATCCCCCATTGAGGAGACACATTTATAAACTCAGAAGAGTTGCTGGAGAGCACAGATTCCACCCTGCTCCCCTAGTCAATTTGTTTGCTAAAGGAAACCTTATACTGCTATTTTATATTGCTATATTTAATGTAAAACCTCTCCAAAGCATGCTCTTCCCACAGAATGACAGCTTCACATCACTAACATGACACTAGTAGGATAAACAGTAATGCATTTACCACATTAAATAGTTTTCATAAACTGTGAGCAGTATAAACATCTGTATCACCCTCACAGAAAAATTTCTGCTGTATTAAACTGTTAAATAATGAGATCAGATAAGTGAGGAACATATTGGGAAATTAATGCATAAGCGATCATTGTATCCTGACCTTTTAGGACTTAATTATGTTCCCAATTCAGGCTGGTTTTTAAAATGAAAATTTGGATGTTGTTGTGGCTTTGTGAAAAGGGTAAGAAATAAACCGTCTTCACATTGCAGAACTATTCACCAGGCCATCCTGCCTCATATGAGAAAGGGGTTGGAAAAATTGAGCACCCCAGAGGCAGACTTTAAAGTCTGAAGCCTTCACCTTGCAAAGTAGTAATCAACAAGGATTACTGAGTTAATTCACATCACTTTCATTACAGATTTGTCCCTGTCCAAATAAGGTAGATACATGCATACATCAACACAGCCTATCAGGTTTTCAAATTCTGTGAATTTAATGTGGGAAGTCAGTACAAAATACATTCTGGTAAGCAAAGTGCAATTTTCTACAGGCTGTAACCCAGCCAAGTCAGAACTATTTGTCACTGTAATACCACTCTTCTAACTGACGGCTGTTTCGCTGCCTAGGCCCAATCACTGCAAAATTAGAACTGTTAAAAGCCCAGTGAGGAACTTATTTCCCCTGACCTTTCTGTTCAAAGCAAGTGAAA
>NW_009260397.1:7508-9802 GCF_000687185.1 Egretta garzetta | reverse complement strand
TAGGAACCCCAGCGCCACTTGAGGCTTCTGAAAACAAGGACTTAGAATGAAACCAGTTATAGACCCCTGATCGCAGACTTCTGCTTTTCTGTGACAAGGAGACTTGATTGGAAGTAGCATATCCCTACCCGCTGTTTCTTGTTTGGATTTGTTGTCACCTCTGCAGCAAACCTGTGCAGTTGCTGGCGTACTTCATCTGAATAGTTTCGATTCTTCAAACCTTCAGGACAAAGGGAAACAGGTGGAGGATTCCTGTACAGAAGACAAAACAGGATTAAAAAAGGATCCCAAAAGAGTCATTCATGTTCATGGGAATTTTCTCACATTGCCACAAGTGGTCAAAAACACCAAGAAAAAACTAGCTCCAAGAAGCAGCCAACTTGAGATGCAAAACCATCCTCTGCATCTCTAATCCCTGCATCTGTTAACTATAGCAGAAAAAAAAAATTTGGTTCCCCCATGCCACGGTACCTCTTCCTGCAACGGAATTTCTGCAGTGGTGTCAGAAAATCCGTGTGGTGTTTCTCCATAACCCTCCGGTAGTGAATCTCATGCCAAAGCTGCACCAGCTCCTCCTTCTCTTCTGCCTTGCAATACTAAAACAAAATAGTATGTAAGCAGACCCTTTCCAGGTAGTCAGGCAGGCTTCCTCTAAAGGAGAAAACCCTCAACAACTAGCAACTTACTCAGAGATTCCTACTGGTTTGACAAAGCTGGTAGCATTATCCAAGTATATTGCTCACTGTACCTTACCTAATGTACAAAGGGAGTTGCCTGCCTAATTCCTTCTTTTCCCGTAGTAAACAGGGCTACATTACCAGAGCTAGAGGCCCAAATCCCTCACCTTGAGTGGTGCCATCCAGCCTTCCTCATATCTTCCTGTCCTGGCAAGAGCTCTAAACTTGGCCTCCCCGAGGCTTTTACATCCTGAGCCCTAAGTTTGTGAAAAACTGCAAGAACCACCACCCTAGAGAACAAAAATCTTGCTTTGACAAACTACAGCCAACCCCCAAATCATCCAATTATCTTCTTCCCCTCGACTGATTAATAGTAACCACCTGTAGCAAAGGCTTTATCCTGTGTTTCAGGTCAAACAACACACACATATCACCTGCCACTCCCGTACGCCAGCTGGAAATGCTCCACGTGCTGCAGTTTGGGTACCTCTGCATTAACAGCTCTAACTACTAATACTGCTTTTTGTCTCCATGAAGAAACAAAGAACACATCCCTACCTCCAGGAGTCTGCAGGCTGTGTCATGCTGCCCGTTATGGATATGAACAAACACGCAAGCTCGGACAACATGGATGTTAGTGAGAAAATACATCTTGTGTTTGCATCCCATCATGGTCCCAACCAGCTTCTCCAGACCAGGAGACGAGTTCTGGAGGTCCTGGCAAAGCTGTCCTGCTAAATCCAGCAGCTTGGTGGGTGGGGGATCCTTGTTTTTATTCCTGTTTAGCATGGCCATGAACCGCTTCATCCTTATGTCCTGTTGGAAGCCTTTTCTATCCAATGCACAAAGTTGTGGTTAGATAAAAGCTATTATCTCCTATTTTTAGCTCTTATGGTATGCTTTTTTTTTTTTTAAGGGAGAAACTCACTGTGCTGTTAAAAGCAGCCTAAGGACCTCAAAACACTTAAAATAAAACTAGACTTAAAGAAGCCCTGAAAGGCTAAAGCCACACCAGGTTTCTAGTTGGGAAAACAGAGCTCAGAAAGACGCATTAAACTTGCCCCAAAACTCAGGAGTTGAAGGAGGAGGCCAAAGCTGCTGGGGGGAACTGCACACTGGGCTGGTCCCCACCTTCCCCGCTTTGGGCTGTGCGGGTGGCTGGGGGCGCTGGGGGTGCTGGCAGCCCTGCAGCACCCCACGCACATGCATGTGCCCCCAGGCCCTCCGCTCTCAGATCAGGTACCCCCATACCCAAATCACAGTATGAAGCTTTACACCCACTGCTTACAGGTTACAACTCCCAGAGCAGTAAGCCCTGAGCCGTCCAGGTGAAACTAATGAGCTTTTTCTCCAAAATGGCAGGGGACAGGCCGGGGCAGACAGCAATTACAGCGAAGTGGAACTCAAAACGATCGCCGGGGCTGGTTTTCGCCCGTTTGCCTGGGGAAAGGAGGCCGGCGCGATGCCCCAGTGCCCGGCGGGTCCCCTCGGGGCCCAGCCCACCTCCTTGCCAGGACAAAAGGGGAAAAAAGCTGTTACATACCTGCGAGGTTGAGGAGCGGGGGCTCCCCGGCAGCCCCGTCCCCTCCCGAGGCAGCGGGAGCGCAGCCCGAGGCG
>NW_009260397.1:0-7332 GCF_000687185.1 Egretta garzetta | reverse complement strand
GCGCCGCCGCGGCGGCGGAGCCGCTGCTGGCCTCCAGGCCCTTGCAGACGCGGGGTGCTGCAGGGCTGCCCCCGCACTCTACCTCCACACCCCCCACGCCCCCGAAATTGCTTTCACAAAGCAACTGCTGCACGCACTGCTACTTCCATAGTAAAATCGCGTAGAATAGATGGCAGCAAGTTGCTTTCATACTACAGAGTATTTTTTAAGACGTTAATGGGGATCAGACACGCACTGGTAATTTCGACACGCTCAGATGAACTGAATGAAGAGGCACGCAGCCCAAACCCACCTCTTCCAGGTGGGTACTGCCTAATAACAGATGAGTCATCCAGACTCGGTTTAAGGGAGAAAACTGAAGCAGCTATGATTTTCCTTGAATTAGGTCTGAACGCCACTGTGGATGTGTCAGCCCTCTGCTGACTTCCATTTAGCAAGAACAGGTAACAATAGTAAGGATCTCCCAGCAGGAGTCAACAGCCCCCCCCCCGCCCCCAGCACTACCGGGTGCAGGTCCCGAACCCACCCCAAATCTGCACTTCAGTAACGAGCTCATGCAAAGTCCGTGCACCATACGCGAGCTTCCCCTGCAAAGACAAAGACAAAGACATACTCGAGCCTAGGCATCTTTGGTTTGCTGCATGCAGACACATCCTAAAAATCTGCTCATAATCCTCCTTGTTCCTCCAATCAGCAGCATCTTGTGTCCGGTTGCCCTTGATTTCTCCTTAGGCTTGGATGCTGGCCTTGCAGGACAGTAACTGCTTCTTGCTCCTGCTGCATGGCACTGTTCTAGATCCAGAGCTGGAGACAGAAAGTCTTGGATGCTTAAACAACAAAGCCCCACCACCAAACTTTGAGAATTTCATCATCATGCTGGACATAAGAAGCAGTATTTCCTTTTGGCAATTTTACTCCCCAATTCTGTATTGCTGTCTGGAGTTACAACAAAACATCAAGTCACTTGATTTTCTGCATTTTTACTTATTTACATGTATGAAATTTAACAGGTGCCTCACATTTTATCTTACAGCAAACGGCACCAATCACTTCCAATGACAGTAAGCTGCTACCATCACACCCTGCACAGAATCTAACACTCCCTCCTTTGCCTCTGCTCTAACTGAAGTTTTGGCAATGAAGGACTGCAGCTACCTGAAACCAGGCTGAGGCCAGGTGATAGATATTGGCAAGCCAAGAGCTCAGATTCATTTTCCAAGGGCTTAATCAAATTCTGTTGAATATCAACAGCAACATTGATCAGGTCCTCTTGGAGCTTCAAGATGAATCCATCAGAGAGGCTCTTTTCCAGTCATCCTTCACCTCTACTTCCTTGCCACAAGGTAAAGCTTCTAGCCATCTCCCTAAGAGATACAACCCTATTTCATGGGGCACTAGCATGCATCTTATCTAGGCAATCAGTCCAGAACAAAACAAGCCGGCTGTCTTTGTTCCAGCAAAAGTCTGTAAAGTCTTTCAACAACCGATCAGCAAACTTCTCATCCCCGGTGGCACTGGACCGCCACGTTTTTGTCAGCATGGTGTTGTAGGCCCAGTTGTAGCCAATGCGCTCTTCACAAAACATGTTCTGGTTGGTGGAGCTAGTGGAGTTGCGCCGGCGTCGCTGCTGCCCACAAGAAAATTTCCGCTTGGAATATGGTAGCTGCAAAAACACTGTCCCTGGAGGAAACAGACAGGACTTTAGCCTTAGGCAGACCTAAGTCCCTACAACTGGTAGCTGACTCATTAAATTCTGAAAAGGAAACTGGACTGAGTTTCATTTAATTGCCTTTTAGCAAGATAAAATGTGATCTGCTTTTCCTCCTTTGCTTTTACATGTTACTTCCTGCAAATAACACCACCAGGAGAGTGCACACTTAGCCTTGCCTTTCTCTTGGTAGAAGGGAATGAACCAAAGCTGCACGCTCTAATCCATCTTTCTAATTTTACATCAATTTCCATTCTCTTTGCAATTTTCCAAAAGCTCTCTTCCTGTCATTGTCTTCATGTCTCAGCAACCCCTCTGAACATACAAAGTTATTTTACTGTAATATATCATGCATGGAGCTTAGTTAGATCATCAACATTTATGAAGAATAATGAGAGCAAGTGGATCCTAAATGCTTTATCTATCATCTCCTACACAGCGTGTGTGGGTAGAGATGCATCTACAACTGACTTTAAGCATGAGACCAGAGCACTAACTTGACCCAACACCTTCCCCTTCTTCTAGCTTCCAGATCACATTTATTTACACTGTACTTGGAATAAGCTCTGCCTTTGTTTTATTTCTGCATCTCCTGGAAAGAAAAGTTTCAAAGACACTATACAGCAAGATTTCAAACCAGTGCCATTGATTAGCAGCAACACTTTGTGCTTTTCCTACTGCCTTTCCAGTTTTCTGGTCTGTGTTGGCTGATACAGCTACTTATCATCTGACTGGGGACATAATTAGGACCAATATCACTGAGACTGCATGTAAAACGGTTCTTTTGTTCATAATAGCCTCCTCCTTGCCCCAGTGCCTGACAAATATTGCTCACCTGTGACATGGATATACTGGGGCTTGTTCTCAGCTGGGAAGTTGAATGCAGAGGCCGAGTATTTATCTTGCACAAATCCAAATCTGGAGAAACAAACAGCAGGGGAATAAAAAAAAACAACAAAAAACCAAAAACCAAAACAAAACAAAATAAAAAAAAGCACCACTCCAGCTAGGATTCATTCAGCCCAAGGCATGGAAAACTTTCCACTATCACAAAAGCTCCCTTTTCTTGCTGCCTGAAGGCAAGGGGAAAAGGGATGAAGAGAGCTGAGCTGCTCCAAATACTCTCCACCCCTGCTAGGCACGGTGTGAAAGCTTGTAACTCCACGCTGATCTCTGTCCTAACTCATGCCGGAAACAAGAACACCAGCAGCTCAGTTTGGGAGGGCACTGGGCAGTCTCTGACATAATGGGGCAGCTGCACATGAATGAGGGAAGAGCGATAGTCAAGACAGACATTTCCTTGGGCATGTTTCAAGCTGTAAGATCATTTTTTTTCATGCTGGGCAATATTCCATGCAGAACTTCAAGCAGCTCACCTGACAGTTCTTTGCTGTTTGAAGAATACTTGTTCCCCTTCTGCCTTCTAAGCTAATGAAAGCTTATTTGCAAGCTAAAGTCCATTACAAAAGGCAGTCGCTCTATCATGAAAAATACTTTGGCAGCAACACCAAGAAACGAACTCGCAACTCAAGCAGACAATGGGGTAAGGCTAGATAGTATCCAAGGTTTCCAACAATTTCTTCTTAAACTGGGTCCACCTCCTATGTACAACTTGCAACCCAGTCTTTTACCTATTGTCAATCATTGGTTGTCATCCAGTTCAAGACTGTGTTAAGTACGCATGGAGGAAGTAACTCTCCCTTCTCAGGAAGAAATCTGTTTACAATTTACCTGCTTCGAACTTAGAATAACAGGGCACCTTCCAAAGCCAATACCCTCCCTAGGAGGAGAGTATGGTTTGCTGAGTGACAAGCTGAAACACTATCTATCTGCCCCATGCAACCACAGAACCACCTCCAGGCATTCTAGTCATGTTTTAGTCTAATAGTCTGTAAGCAGACTTCAGAGAGGCAACTCAGGAGTGACTGTTCGGCACAGGTCTTCATCCTACATTATCCAGGGAGATATGAACCTCAGTCATTCTGCTCTGTACATACCTGTATGCTATTGCTTCCTGGAGAAGATGCATACGGTCCCAGTATGTTTCTGGTTCAAAGCCTGAAACAAACAAAAAGGTAACAATTACCTACGTAAAGCCACTTTATTTCCTCCTTTTTAAAGATTCAAGTTTTCCTCAGAAGACCTCTGTGCACTTTGTTTTTTCTAGCCATTTCTTTTAGTCACACTTTTTTCTGTCAGCTGTCCCTTGAATGCCATCTTATTAGATACATGTCTCGTATGCTCCAGTAGCAGACTCATCCCTGAATTTAGCTTTGTGTCTCTCGAGACAAAGGAGAGGAACATAATGGGGTGTGTGGGAGGGGGCAAGGAAAGAGAGTGGGCTGCTGTGTATACCACAGAGTGCTCTGAAAATATTTAGTTCAAAGTCAGTGGGGTTACAGTGACCTCACAGCATATGGATTTGTCACTGCTTGTTTCACATTTATACCTAGACACTGGGTTAATGAAAATAAAGACAACTATAATCTTTACTATTTTAGAACAGAGCCCTTCTCATGATGCAATTTGCCTCTCTCTGCATGGGGACAGAGTTCTCTGATCTTTGAGCTTCCACCTGGGACTTGCCGTAACAGCATCACCCAAAAAGGTGATTGCAGAAAAAGAGATTGCAGTTTCTAGCTCTTAATCTCATGTGCAAACACTCTTACTATGAATGTAACCATGGGAACGACAGTGGAAAAAAAAAAAGAGGATGGCAGTCATGCAAGCCTAATCTTGCTGAGGGGGAGAATAAACAAACACGGGGCACAAACGCAGAGCAACTGTGGGCAGGGTCTACCAGCAAAACAGACTCTTACAGTATAACATCATGTCAGCGTAACTGCTTGATACAGGGTCTATAAGGGTATGCAACATTATGGCAACAAAGACCACCAGAGAGACAACCTTTCCTGTGCCTTGGTGCTTCTTGCTGCCAACTTCATACACTGTTGCATGCTGATTAGCCTGCCCGCACAGCTTTCTCCAAGCACCACCTTCCTAAGGGTGGCTGTTGAAATGTAAAACAGGCCCTTCAACCAGCTAATGCACGTCTGGTAAATGAGGTTCTTCATGTCAGCTACATGCCAGAAGGAACCTGCTTCCAGAAAAGTACACCAAGTAAGGCAAAGAACATTTCTTACCATCAAACAAATGCTCACTACCCTCCTTCAACAAGCAGCTAACGTTGAGTGGGATGAACAACTGAGCTCGAAGTGGGTCTCCGTACAAGTAACTGGGCAACGCAAATGGGCCTTCCAAGACTGGAACTAGCAAGAAACCACAGGATGTGGCTTTCCGATGCCAACCCTGAACCTGAGAAAAGATTCAAACAATGAATCATACGACATATGTCAGTGAAGAAAGGCTCCTATGTGCATAGGAGAAACTCGTTCCCCGAGAACAGACCAGACATGCTCGGTTCTCCACAGGCTCAGCTTGCTTTGCATGGTAATCACACAAGCATCCTTGTAAGCAAAGCAGTACAAGCACAAGACATCAGGCTTTCCTTTTTTAAGTGCCACATCAATCAGAAAGCACTTTAAAACAGGACATTTTTCAGGAACTGATTCAGCCTACTTATCGTCAGTGGCTGAGCACTGCTGCTTTACTGGAACAGTGCAATAGATTTTAAATAAAAGCAAAACCAATCACCTCGTGCTATCTGGGTGGGTGGGGTAAAACCTGGTATTAAATAATTTGAGTTTTACAGAAGCTACAAAAGGGAAAACAAAAAAAATCTAAACATTAAAAAGTGACACAAACCACTCGCATTTTCAATTCAAAACGTTTTCAGCAAGTTAAGAAAAAAGCTAAAAAGCATTGCTGAACAGGAAGAACACATTGGCTGGAAAAGCCCTGTCATGAAAGCAATTCCACAGAGATTTAAGATTTTCAGGTTTGGGGATAGAAGGAATGCAACGTGAAATAGATCCTTCTCCAAAGACCCAGCTCAGGGCTTAAGATTTGCCTGAGGGGGACTTGAAATTTATCACCTTGACCTGCACTGATCTCTGCATACTGTGCATGAAACCCACTAAAAGCAGAGCACTATCCTGCAGACAGAATGACTACAGATAGCATGATAAATGATGACCAGATGCAGCAATGCTACCACCAGTACAATTACTTATGGAAATAAGAGCAGATCCAACCCACTGCCTCTCTCCTAAGACTTCACGTGACAACGTCCCCAGTGGTATAAGGCATACAGAGGCCAGACAGGCATTGCTTGCGGCCACCCAGAACACAAGGACTCTTACCATCTCAAAAAGAACAGCTGCAGTCACTGCCATCCAGTGTAACTTGATTTCAAAGGCAGCATTCAGGGAGAAATTGCCATGGTAATAACAACTGCACCACTCCAAACGGTCAGTGCGGTTATTCACATCCACATCAAGCGTCACTGTCCGTTGCTCAGGCACCGTGGCAGCTACGCAGCCAAGGAGTAGGGGTATATTTAAAAGATGCATTAAAGAGAGGGTGGGAGAGAGCATGAAGAGAACAGAAGAAACAAGACAAGCTACATGAAACTAATTTGTCCTCCCACTCCTCCCCAAATATTTTTGGGCTAGCAGAATAGTCCCAGAATGCTGCTCATGCAGATCACAAATGAGAAAAAAATCTGAAGTATCTGATACTTGTGCCACAGAATTATCTCCCCAAAGCAGTCAAGACATTTCGGCTGCAATAGAGGCAGAACCAAGACTCAAGCAGCTAATCAATAAGCAACTGGTGCCATAATTAAATACAGCTAGACAACATCAACTCCTTCATACCCAAGACATTCCAAATTGGTTTTAGTATTTCTACATGCCCCCACCCGAAATCACAACAAGGTGCTGGTACACAGGGCAGGAGCATTCCAGGACTTTCCACAGCTAAAGGAGATTAGAAGGTAAACTTGTTTCTTTAACCCCATATCAATATCCCACATTACCACATTGCTAAAACTGCACATCCAACACTTTTTGTAAAAGCATGAGAAGTCAGCCAAGACTCACGCAGCAGCGTTACGATCACTACAATACCTTCTATCGCTTTGCAGTAAGTGCTGGGATAGTGCCCAAGATCCAGCTCCCTTTGTGCCCTAGACCCCAGCATCCCGGTGAAAGAAAATCTCAGTTATCAGGCAGGAGAGGAAGAGAAGCACAGAAAGTGGAAGTGACCTGGCTGGTGTCATACAGTGGACTGCAAGGCCAGGGATAGAACCCAGACCTCCTGACTTTGAGACCAAAGTCCTGCTATGAACCACGTTGTCACTTTCAACTTTTTTTAGGCAAATACATAATTTAGCATTTCTATAATGTTAAAAATTGACATAAAACAAAGGGCTGCAATAATACTATTAAAAAAAATTTGCCTTGTTTTATTGCATGCATGAGGGATGGATATTGTTACTTCTTGCTTAGGTAGATGAAGATGTGCACCTTTTTATATGGTCAACTTTTTTAAATGGCCTTATAATTTAATGGCTTAATGGCATTTAAAAAAAAAAAAAAAAAAAAAGGTTGAAGTTCTTTCCTCAAGGTAGATGTAAAGTTCCCACCTTCACTTCTACTGCAAGTTAGCTGGAGACAGTTTTCAAGGTTATAAGAAAATCCTTTATATTGCTATTACTGCAG
>NW_009260396.1:368807-369716 GCF_000687185.1 Egretta garzetta | reverse complement strand
CTGCAGGTAGCTGTAAGCACCACCAGCAGAATGCTGGTCCTCCAGTCTGGCTGTAACGCTGGCATCCACAATGCTCCATCTAACCTGGAGAGCGTTGCAGAGCAGCGACCTCGGGGAGCTAAGAGGTACGCGAGCAGCGTCCGTAATACTATTTTGTCTTTATACTGACCAAACCAGTCATTAAGTTCTAGTTCTACAATTCTGCGTACGAAGCTTAAAAGCTAATTCATGAAATGGCTGTTAGAGAAGACTTCCCAAACTTTGGGCGCAGATAAACTGCCATTTTCCTCAAGGAACAGAGGTAAAAGGCATCCCGGTCAGGCTAGACTCATCTCAGTTTAGCAAGGAAGACCCTGCTGAAGAGTTCAAGTGCTTTAGCTGGAGCTGCTTTAGAACTTGGCTTTGCTGTTTGGTACTTCTGTGTCAGTGCAACGTGGTTTACGCTGACTTCTCTGCGCAGGCGGAGATGGCCAAATGGAAGTCGGCAGAAGAAGGGAGACTCCAGTCCCTGGAGAAGCATTCCTCGTTTCAAGCAGAGATTAAGGAATGTTCCGCCATACTGGATGAGTTGGAGCAGCTCGTGGCTATGTGAGGCACGAGGACGGACTGAACTGTCTGGGTTTTTTTTGGGTTGGTTTTCCGTTTTTGTTTTTTTGTTGTGTTTTTTTTTTTTTTTTCTTGGATGTTTTACTCCCAAGATTTGCTGGTTTCTGCATTGCAAACTCGGTTCTTGCATTTGGTGGTCTGAGACAAGGAGCGGGTCGCTGCTTTGGGGTGGGGTAGGGCCAGGATGGGCGCTCGGGGAGCGCGGCGGGGGCCCCTGGCTCCCTCTGCCCGCGCTCCCCGCATGCCTCGCTGGCCCGCGGGGCCTCCCTCGCTCCCGGCCCTGCCACCGGCGCTGGGGTTGGG
>NW_009260396.1:352954-368391 GCF_000687185.1 Egretta garzetta | reverse complement strand
CGGGGGACGGGGCCTCCGCACGGTGAAACACTGCCCTGCCTTCGCATCGGGCCTGCCTGAGCAGAAATGGTGATCCAAAATGGCCAAAGAAACAAACTCATCGGGTCTCGTCAGGTCTGCCCGAAAGAAGCGTGGCGGCTCTTCCCAGCTTCTTTTGCGCCATGGGGGTGGGGGCTAAGCTTTAGGATAATAGTTCTTTGCTTTACCGTGTTCCCCAGCAGCCTACCGAGAGCACTCAAAGGGCTCATTCCCGCCACCCCGGGGGGTGGGGTGAAGGGTCTTGTCTGCAGAGGGCTGGTCCAGGCTGGCCTATGCCAAGGACACGCTTTTCCTTGGTGCTTCTTGGGTCTGGAGCTATAGCCTTGCTTTCTAGGTAACCATGACAGTGCAAGCATGCGGATGTGCAAAATAAACTTCTTCATTCTCACCTCTTCCTTGCTACAGAGTTATTTGTTACCAGGGTTGTGTTCATGGTTTGTGGCCTTACCAACTCAAATTAACGTGATGTTTCTTTGCACTTCTACGTTCACCAGGTGGTCAAAGGAAGAAAATGTTCTTGTAGTTCATATCTATCTGGTGGAAAAGCTGAAAATGCTCAGAAATAAATCTTCAGTAGTGGTAGCAAAGCAGTGAATTAACAGCACTGTAACTTATAAACAAGCTTAGAGTATTAGGGATGTCTGTCCCTCAGTCTCTAATTGATTAAGATTCCTTTTTTTTTTTTATTATGACTTCAAGTTCTTTTTTTGTTTTAAGTTTTATGCTTCAGTTTCCTGCTGTCAACTTTCTAACAGTGGAAACCTGTCGAATGTTTAAAAACTTAAAAAAAAAAAAAAAAAAATCAACATGGGTGAAACCTGCTTGCTGGTTCTGGAATCCAAGGTCTGGGTGGCCGTGGAAACCAGCGTATCTTTGTAATTGTGAAAAAAGAGGCTGCTTTGGTTGGCGGGTTCAGAGAAGGGCAGAGAAACCTGGGCATATTTTGGTTTGCTGCTTCTCCCCTTTCTGCAGGGTTTGGTTATGCAGCAGAGGCTTTCAGTCTCTACGACTGTTCCTTTGCCAGCGTTAATTTGTAGGAATAAAAAACCAAAAGGAAAAATGGTATTGGTAAGCTCTACCATAATATCTAGACAAAGTTTTTAAATCATTATATTAAAAAAGCTTAAAAAGATATGGTTATGTTTTCTTAGTATGTGTATAGGCTGCTGCAGAATGCATGTGTGTAAGTACTGAGATTTTAAAGTTTAGAAAAAGAATCTGACACTTTTTAACACTTGGAGCAACAAGTGTGCTTGCCTGATCAAATTTTCCCTCTGAAGAAAATAGTTGGGTAGCTAATGTAGTTCCAGTTTGATAGACTAACACACTTTAATTAGCATGCATGCTTATTACAGGCATCTGCATATAATTAAATGAAACCATAAGCAGCTACTGGATGGGGCTAAGACATCATAAGGGCTGTTCATCAGCTTTCAAAGCTTCCTGACCAAAACCATGCCCCGATGCCCTAGTGCGGGCAGTGGTTAAGTTGCATTCTCTCATGCTGGGGTATGACTGCAAGGTTAAATGCCGAGAGGAGCACCCATGCATCAGTATCTTCTCTTTAAAAGGCAAAAGGACCTTTCATGTGGTCTTTCAGCTGGTCACCTGAAACATCAATTTCCTTAGGGTCTTGTGCTTCTGGGTTTGGGATCCTGGAGTTCTTGAATTGCCTGGCAGGGGGATGTTGGCAGTATCCTAAGGAAGACAACAATGATTTGATTATTCGTGAGATGTAATGTATGTGTTTCTCCTCGTCTCTTTTCCCAGCTTAGACAGACCATGACAAAGTTCTGTCAAGAGCATTTGGCTCCGAAGGCCCAACAGATTGACCAGGAAAATGAATTCAAAGACTTGCGGGCAAGTATTTCATGTGTGCATTTAAAATAGATGGTAGTGAAAGCCTGTCTGTACTTTGATCTGTACGTTAGCCCAGACAAAGAATCTCAGTCCACACCACAGGAACATATGCGTTAACTTTTCAAACTTGAAAGCCGTAGAGAAAATTTTTTTTATTTCCTGTTTTATCTTTTGCTAACAGCTTTCAGCAACCTGGGGCAGAACCTAGCAATTAAAAAAAAAAAATGCATTGATAGTGGTCTTGTTTGGATTCTCATTGTGGTTTTTCTGCTTGGCTCTGTTCAGACTCCTTCTCTAATACGTGCTTTGTATTCTCTGAGCTAGGACCGTTTCTTGGACATCCGAGTTTCCTCTCAAATCCGTTGTGAAAATATTGTGTGCAAATGCTGTAACGTGGAGTTGTTTGACCATCAAGCTGAAACTTGCCTTCTTAATAAAAACAACAAATTCTGTGCAACGGGGTGCTTTGATTGATGAAAATGAGAGATCTAACTATTGGTTTGCATAAGCTCTGCACGACTTAAAAAGCTCAGAACATCTGCTAGGATTTCCCACAGCTCTGATGTTGACATTTTCAGGGATATATGCGTGGCTTTGAAGTTAAGTATATAAATTTAGTCTGCTGCGCCAGATGTCATCCGGAGGTACTGAATAATACTTTTTGAAGTCTCCGGAGACTCTTCACTGGTAATTACCTTATCGCTGGATGCTGGGGCAGTGCGGCGAGCATTCACCTGCGTGTCCATCGTGTAGCGGAGGAGAGGCCGCAGGCTGAAGTGGCAGCAAAGAGATGACCCCTCTGGTGTACGTGTGGTCCTTGTTGGTGACATCCTTTGCTACTGCATTATGTCATAGCTCCCCTCTTACTCCACGATGCCGTGTGCCAGACGCAGCTGGTGCACGTGCCTCGAATCATGTGGCTGTCACTTGAGCGGTGGTGTTGCCAGAAGGATAAATTTGGGTAATGGAGGAGTCAGCGGTCACGGAGGACAGCTTGTCCCCTAGCAGATGAGCTTTGCGGTGTAGGTGTCCAACTATGTTGTCCAGGCCCCAAGTGTGTGAGGTGTCCTGGCAGTCTTGAAAACCTACAGGCTCTGTACTTGAGTGGCCTTTGTGTGTTCAGCTCCATTGGCTTCGCGAGTCCAAAGTGCTCACAAATTCTCTGTTGCGGTCAGCTTTTGTAACTTTTCTAGTACAGCCTGCAAGGTGGGCAGCACCCCAGCTGTAAAAAAAAAAAAAATAAAATTCCCATTTTTTAATCTCCCCCAAGGAGGCCTCATCAGCAGCTGTTTTACTAGAAGAGTTAAACTGCCAGCTAATAGCAATTCTAAGTATTTCCAGGGTTTCAGTCACGGATAACTTATATTAACCACCGCAGCAACCACAGGCTGATGCACGGTGCTGCCAAAGCACAGTGACAAGGGTGCATGAGCTAAAAGGCAAGCATAAATTTAAGTTGTAAAATCCTAAATTATCTTTAGCAAGAGATAAAGCCTAGAAATACAGTTTTTGAAATTAATGGGAGGTTTGAATTCATCAAAATTCTTCTTAAACTGGGCAATGAGTTAATTCTTAGGACCTGTCCTTCTAGAGTTAAGTTTAGGCTTGTCAGCTGTCACTGAATTCAGCAGACTACTCCCATGTGTAGCATAACGTCCTGACGTTTGAGGGGGTTCTTAGTCCAAAGGATGGAGCTGCTGCTGCAGGAGGACCAGGTATCGATGTATTTATCTCTGAGATATCACAAGAGTAAGGTAAATTGGTGTGGCTTGTGAGCTACCTGGGAAAACTTCTTGTGCTGATGCCCTGGCTGTGAATCTGGACTGATTGCTTGTTCTGTATTTGTAGGAGTTTTGGAAGAAACTTGGGGAACTGGGAGTTCTGGGGATCACGGCTCCTGGTAAGTCTGTTCCCACCTTTTACCTTCTGGTGGGTGATTCTTCAAACAAAAGAGAGACAACTTAAACTCACCCTTTCCAGCTCCTAGCAGCCTCATCTGTGATCTGGCATCCATTTTGTCCAGAAGCTCCTATCTTCATATCTTTTTCAAATCTTTCTTTGGCAACTTTTTTGTTCTTCACTGAATTGGAATCCTTCTTCCTTGTTAGGCTTCTGGGCGATTACAAAATACCTTTTACAATTTAAAAGTACTGTTCAGAAATGGTTTCTCCAGATATAACGTATGCAACTGGAACGTGTTTGCGCTTCTGCAATATGAAGCGTTTGCTGCAAGTTTTGAAGAACGAGGGCTATAGATAAAAGTATCCTAGAAGAAACATCCATCTCTAATAGAAGTTAGAGGGTGTAAAACAATGCTATGAAAAGCGGTGATAACTAATGGAGAGCTGACCACATCCAACCAGTCAGAAAAAATCAGGGTAAATCTTATTCAGCCTTGTCCAGGTTAGTTGAAAAGTGTTTTGATTAATGTTATAGATTACTGAGGCTGCTATGGTCATGCTGAATGCACTAACACAGTGTAATGAGGAGAAGCCCTTAGTGGAGAAAAGCAGCCAATGGGGCCTTTATTTCCCCATCGTAAAGTCTGTGTTTCTAGATGTGCGTGTGCAAAGGCTTCTGCAGAAGCAAGCTGAATAGCAATGCGTTGAAATAATGCCGCTGCGTTTCTTTCAGTGGCACTGAGTCTGCTTGAAAGAGTCTGTATTTCTGCTTTCTTTCTCTTTACTCCTCCCAATTTACTGCTGCTCCTGTTTTTTCTCACTCTTACCTTCTTTCTTCTTTGATGTTGTGCCTGAGGCTTACAGCAGTTTCCCACACTATAAATAAGCCATCCCCTCATGAGTCCTGTCCTGTTTGATTTCCCCAAAGATTTACCTCTCAAACCCTCCAATGCCCAGAATTTTTTGCCTTATTTTTGATCATAGAGCTATGTGCAGTTTCTTTATTGGCACTGGTTTTGTTGTAGGAGGTGGAGATTGGGATTAAGGATGTGAAGGTAATGCCAAATCTTATGAGGGCATATGCTCCATTAAATGGCATATTTGGGCACCAGTGGATTGAGTCTTTTAAGGGAGAGTTTTAAATAAGTGTTTTTTGATTTCTTTTTAGGACTAAGAAATCTGTGTTGCTTTGATGTAATTTTCCATTTATTTTATAAAGAGCTCAGTTAAGAAATGCAAATACGTAGCTACCATGGAATGATACAGGCATGTCGTATCTAAAGAGTAATTTTGAAAGGGCAGCATCATCCTAAATCACACCGTGGTTTGTATTATTTGAGAAGTTGTCTGGCAGGATTCTTTTCTTGCACCTCTTGCAGTACAAAGCAATCACGCTCCAGTACTGCTTGCAGCGGGCAGGTTAATATTAAGGTTGCCCTTAAGGATGGTTGACAAGGAGGACCTACTGTGCAAGTGTCAGGAGAGTTTTAGATGTATCCTTATGCGTGCTATATGTATAAAACTATGCTGGAAAAGTAAATTATTGATGATGCTGAAGAAGTAACATCACTGTGCCTTTAAGATAAGAAAACTGAAATTCAGAGAGACTGGTGAAAGCTGGAGGTGTCCAGCTCGGGGCAGTGTCAGTCAAAACTAGAAGCTCTCTTGTAAATGTCTTGGATCTCATTCAAGACTCAGCCTGGCCCTAGGGATCTTGTGCATGTGTGATATGCTCCATGGTGGTTGACGTGAGGTTTCTCTTCTCTTTACAGTGGAATACGGTGGATCTGGTTTGGGGTATCTGGACCATGTGCTGGTGATGGAGGAAATTTCTCGCGCGTCAGCATCTGTTGGTCTTAGTTACGGTGCCCACTCAAACCTTTGTATCAACCAGCTAGTGCGTAACGGCAACGAGGCCCAGAAAAACAAGTACTTGCCCAAGGTTTGTTGCTGGAAGAGGGGGGGGAAGCTGGAAAGCATTTGGGTTTTGGCTGCACGAGTGTCTTCCACAGTGTGTAGCACTTTAAGCACCAGCCAATTGCAGCCGCCTAGCCTTTAGGAAATATCGTACTTGCCAAAGTTGCCCTTCTCCAGCTTGTTAATTTTTGTCCTATTAATCCATATTGACCTCAGCCTGCGACGAGGTCCATGTTTGTAGGCAGCATAGTCTAGCTCTCTGGAGCTGTGTTACTAAATGAGGCTTTGAGGTGACGCTGGATGATATTCTTCTAGCTTCCCAAATTGTTTTGAGAGTTCTGAAGGAAGCTCATGGCTTTTCTTTTTTATATTCTCCATTTCTCACTGCCCGAATGCTTGGTTTGCCTGTGCTAACTAACTACATGTGAAACTTCATCATTTGGGGCATCGATGTTTGTGACTCAAAAGCATGTTAAACAGATTTCAGTGTTTAAATGCGTGGAAAAACTTAACTGTACGTGGAATCCCAGCTGCTGAAATTATCAGCGAAATTATCAGCACAAGAAACTTGATTTAAACCGCATGCAAAGTACAGTGTCACTTCCTCAAAGCATTGCGCAACCTGCTGATATGTAACCCTCAATTGTCCTCACTGCTGCCCAGGTGTATTTTAATGCCCTCATTCACTGCCTTTCAATACGGGATGTGTGATCACTTTGGTTCTTACTTGTTTTGGTTCATGTCAGAGTACTTAATGGTACTTTTAACTAGTTTTGAGCGTACCATGAAGACTTTTGTAGAAATGCACCAATGGACTGAATTGCTTGAACATGTATCTTAAGCATTGGGTCTGTTTTTAAAAAAATAAGAGACCAAAAGGAGGAGAAGATGACAGATAAAAGTGCACAGCAAGGGAAAAAAAAAAAAGGCAAGGAGAAAAGGGCAGGATGAGAGGAACAGTGAAGAGGAAGCAACAGCTATGTCAGCGCCTGGTATGAGCAGGCACAGAGGGAGGGTGTCCATCTGCTATTGTAGTGTGAGTGTGTGGGGACCAGGCTGTGAGAACATTGCTAAGAACTTTGCAATCTCTTTTCATCCCCCTCGTTGGCCTTTTGTGTTTTACATAAACAAGAACTGTTAAAGGGCAGTCATGAAGTGCAGAACAAGGAGCTTGTGAAAGGCATATGGCTGCCTGCATGGTTCTTTTGGCACCTTCCTGGAGGGCTGTACTCATCGAGCTCGGACGTGAGTTGAGTCATCCTTCTCATCCCACTGTGATTTGGTTCTGTTCCCTCTGCAGAGCAGCACAAGGGAGCTCCCTGCTAGGACTCTGCCAGGAACAGCAGCTCTCGTTTGCAGTTCTTGCATAGGACAGCTACTGTGGAGATTCCGTGCAGGAAAAAAAAAAATGGAAGGCAGGCTAAAGAGGGAACAGAAGCAATGTTACTGTTCTTCCTCCCTTTCTTACATTTGCCTTTTCTTCCAGCTAATCAGCGGGGAGCACATTGGAGCCTTAGCAATGAGCGAACCCAATGCTGGATCGGATGTTGTGTCCATGAAGCTGAAAGCAGATAAGAAAGGTAAAGCCTGTTGTGTACTGCCTGGATAGATAACCGATGTAAATAAGGTCTCCTGTAAATTTAGACTAACCTCCCCAACACCACTGAGATACAGTGCTTAGTCTTGGGTACACCAGGCCGTGTTTGCAGGCTTGTGCTGCCTCCCAGGAGATTCAACATGTGGTAAAGCCAGGTCATGAAGATACGTGGTTGAAGGTCTAAAAGTGGACTTCTGGTTATGGTGGTTGGTGGTATTATGGAACCAGTGCTAGGTGCCTTAGTTTGTCAGGCATTTGTTAAACTGTCTTTGGACTGCAGAAATGAAGGAAATCAGTTTTCTTGAACTTGGGAAGGGGTTTTGTGCATGCTGTTTGTGGGGGTCTTAAAGAACGTTCTTGGAAGCCTGTTTTGACGTAAATGGAGGGAGGATATAGATGTTGCTCTGTGAGCTAACAGACTGCAGCTCTTTGCTTCTAGGAGACTACTTTGTTTTGAATGGGAACAAATTTTGGATCACCAATGGGCCACATGCAGATGTTCTCATCGTTTATGCTAAAACTGACATTAATGCTGTTCCAGCCTCCCAAGGCATAACTGCGTTCATTGTGGAGAGGGTAGGTTTAATAATTCTCACAAGCTTATTGCAGTGTGGGGTTTTTTTAAAGCTAACTCCTTCACCCTAACTGGCTCACTTAAAAGCCAGCTAGTTTACTCTTTGTAACTGCCAGCCCCTTGCTCAAAGACAAACTGCTTACTGCCTGAATTTTATAAGCCATGAAACTGGTCCTCTGTCCAAGTGACATGGTGTGTTGCGCTGTCAGCCGGGCACTCTTGAATTTTGGTATTGAAGCATACAGCCAGTCTTCTGGGCTAGAAATGTGGAGAGAATGGACAAGACTCTATATTAGGTGTGTTGCCAAAAATTGTCAGAGATATTGGAGGCCTTGTAAATACATCCTACTATCCCATTATCTAACTTGGGGTGGGGGTGGGTTAAGCCCAGACATTAAAATAGCTCTATTAATTTCTTTCCCCATTTTCTTGCACTGCCCCTTTGGAATCCTGAGATGACCCCAACATGGATGCAAAGCAGAGCAGGCCAAAGGGAGCAGAAACGGGCTGGTCAGCAGGGAGTGCTTGGAAAACAGAAATCTTACCGGGTTTTTTCTTCCCTTTTCACTTTAATTTGAGGCTGTGCTATGCACACTTCTGTCACCACAAGGAAGACAGGAAGCTGTAATAAAGTCAATGGTACCAGAAATATAAAATCTCTGAGAACAGTAAACCTTCTGATGGACTTAACCTGACTTAGCAATTAGAATCGTTCAGTTGCTGGCAAAGCTTGCAACCCTTACTCAGGGAGAGCCAGTGTATGCAGCTGTCCAAATAATTTATTTATTTTTATATTTATGTGCATTAGAAAACGGATGCACTCTGTTCATATGTGCCCCTGCGTGTGTGTGTTTCTCTGCTCGTTTGCTTCCTCTGCACTTACACTGACACCCGTTCTGGTTCCCAGCGTGGGCAGAGCGCTTTGACTCCCTTCTGGTACCCTACACGTGTTCATGGGGTAGAAGTCCTCATGGGGACCACTCTGAGGGTGGTGAGGCACTGGAATAGGTTGCCCAGCGAAGTCGTGGATGCCCCATCCCTGGAAGTGTTTAAGGCCAGGTTGGATGGGGCTTCGAGCAGCCTGGTCTGGTGGAAGGTGTCCCTGACCATGGCAGGGCGGTTGGACTGGGCAGTCTTTAAGGTCCCTTCCAACCCAAACCATTCTATGATTCATGCGGTCAGGGAAATTTCACAGATCTCTGGTGATTTTATTTAGTCTGTCAGAATTGAGAGATGAAATGTATTTTTACTGTCTTGACTTTGCAGGGAATGCCAGGTTTCAGCACAGCCCAGAAGCTTGACAAGCTGGGAATGAGAGGCTCTGATACCTGTGAACTGATCTTTGAAGACTGCAAGATCCCCGGTGAGCTGGGTTCAAATCGTGGCAGTATGCATGTGGCGGTTTCTTGTCTTCTTGATCAGATAAATTGGATCACTAATTGCATGCACGTTGAGACTGTGACCTAGAGGGTTTTGCAGATGGTTATCTGCTCTTTGGCAGCCTCGCCAGAGAGCTGGTGAAACTGGAAAAGTGCAATCTGCTGGATTGCAGTGAAGGAGAACATCCCTCGTTAGGTCACTCCTGTTTCACCCTCATGGACCTAACTCTTAACCACTGCTTCTGCAAAGCCTAGGTAAGGCTTCCAAAGAAACTTGTGTTTTTCCATTAGAGCTCCCTGTCTTTTATATAGGAAGGCTTGTTTATTTGTCTTGAAGTTTTGTTTTGTTTGGGCTTTTCCCCCCCTCAAACTTACTGGAGACTGTCCAACAGACTTCTGGTTTGCCTGTAACATTTCTTGAGTTCTTTTGGGGTCAGGCCCTGAAAATGGACATCCTTTCCCCCATTAGTTAGTACAGCAGGGGCCACTTGAATGGCTGGTTTTGTTACCCCAGTGGCTATTTTTGTTGATAGAAGAATTACAGCCTCTGTACAGCAAGTGGAGATGTCTTCCCTCAACTCATGAAAATCCTAATTGTGTATCTGCAGAGCAAGTAACTCTTCTGCTCCCTGTACACTGCCAAAAGCGGCTTTGCAGTAAGTGGAAGTGTTTCAGCTGAAACATGACATTTCTAACTTTATTGGATCCTTACACTCTGAAATCAGAAAGGCCAGTGGCCCAGACTTCAGATCATCTCCTGGGTACTCGTCCGTACAGAACAGCATGTTCTCATGGTAACGGGATTTCCATTTTCTGATAACTCGGAGAAGCACATCCCTGCAATGTTGGAAGTTAACACATTTTGCACTCTGGCCTTTAATGCTGCTTCTGATCTTCTGCCTTGGAAGCTGTACCAGTTTGATGCCATTTCGTATGCCTGCAGGATCTTTCTCTCAGATCAAGATGTCCTCTAGCACTGCAATTCCATCCACTTTCAAACACGTGGGTTTCACACTCAGCCATACTCCGCTGAGTGGCTGGTGTTTTTCCTCATAGTAAGTGGTGGCCTTGGAGTCATTTGGTTGTGTTACGTTGGTAAAAGTTGGTTCAGAGCCCCAGTGCTTTTTTTTTTTTTTCCCTTTTTTGCTGTGATACACAGCCAGCAGGTCTGCCCCCCTTGTGCAGTCAGCACATGATCCTTCAGCTCACCACATACCCATCCAGCCCTTTTCCCTGGGCGTACAGGAAAGCGTTCTGGCTATTCGGTCCTTTTTTAGCTGTGAGATGTCATTACTCACGAACAGCTTTGTCACTTTATTATTACTGATGCTGGCGTTTGTGTTCTGTTCTTCAAAGTAATGTTTGCTATTAGTATTTTTCTTGCTTGTCTGCAGGACTCTTGAGCTTTTTCTCTGAAAGCCAAGCTTCATTCTTCTTCTTCCTCTTTCTAGCTCCAGTATCACGATGATGGCTCTGCAGAGACTGCGCTTCTCCATATGCTACATCAGCATGCTTTTCAATAAGCAGGAGACCACGCAGTCCATGAGCTTCTGCCACTGAAAACCAGATTATTTATTTCAGGAGACTATCTGCGTGTGTCCAAGTCCTGTCTCATTTTCACTTTGCATATCACACCTCTCAGATCTCTTGTGACCAAAGCCTGAAGTATATGTCAGTTCTCCTGTATGGCGTGATCAGTGGATAATCTCTGTCCATCTACAAAGCGCAGTTGTTAGGGTTTAAATTCTCTCCTGATTGTAAGAGTACAGCCTTGCTGAGATGAGCCTTTTGTTCCTGCTTCTCTTTTTATACTTGTTGACATCACCCCGTGCTTTAGATTGTCACAAAGTGAAACAGCTTCTTGGGTTTTTTTTTCTCAGCCCATTATCTAATGTGGCTATTTTCCCGTTCCGCTTTCACAGAAATAATATTTGTCTCTTTAAAACATTTATAACCACTGCAATGTTCTGTTCAGCCCCCCTCACTGAAGGGAGGATAACGTCTGTTTGTATTCTCCAAACTCAGGAGACTAATACACATCACTGCGACATGTGATAAGTGGTGAGCTTTGACTGCTTGCCCGTGTAAGCTTGGGTTCCTGCATTGGGAACGTTCAGAGGTGTGACGCAAGCATCTCACGCCAGGATTTACGTTCATTTCAAACACACACTCGGTAGGCATCGGATGGTAATGCTGTCAGTTTGGGTTAGATACAAACTAATGGGATGGGGAAGGGGATTTCTCCTCCCAGGCTACTAAGTCTCCTATTCTTGTTGGTACAAATGCGGAGCTGGAAGATCTCTGGAGAGCACCTTACTCTTTAGAAAACAGGCAAGAGAATAGCAGTGCTTGTAGATGCACTTTATAATCCTTTACTGCCTTTTGCTTTTCGGCTTTGGTTGGATTGAAAAGACATTTCAGTGGTAGGGAGTATATATCAAAACTTGGCGCCTGTCTAGCTAGCTCATCCTGAAGGTTTGTGTCTCAAGCCAAAAAGAAGGGACTGAAACTTTGCATCCTCTGCCCAGCAAGCACAGGCCTTCAGACAACAGCTTGTCTTAGTTTTGCCCAAAAGTAAATCACTTTCCTTTGCCAATTGCAGCTGAAAATGTCTTGGGGAAGCTGAGCAAAGGAGTCTATGTTCTGATGAGTGGATTGGACCTGGAAAGACTCGTGCTCTCTGGCGGGCCGCTGGGGTAAGGGTTTGTCAACTTTATAATTATAGATTTTAAGGCCAGAAGGATCCTTCACGATCACCTAGCCCAGCAGGTCTCCCACTGGGGTTGCAGTTCTCAGTAGGATGCATCTTGGATGGAGAACTGAGATACTGGGGCAGCTTCTGAGCGACAAGGAGAGGCTGGGAGGAGGTGGCTGGGTCAGAGCTGTGGGAAGGGAGAGAGCCGAGGAGGAAGAGGCAGGAGCAGGGAGGTCCCACAGCTGCTGGGTGGTCTGGCTGTGTCGTAGCTGCTCACTGCCCCAATGGATTCCTGCCGGAGGGTATGCAGCTCAGCACCCCCAGGCAGCCACAGCTTGCTCTGTGTGTGCTCCACCTTTTCCCTTAGCTCTCCTCACCCCTCCGCTCCTCAGGCAGTTTTTTCCAGTTTGAAAGCATTTATGTGGAACATCCTCTGAGGGGCAAGTGTTAGAAAAAGCCATGCCGGAAAGTTAGTTTGCAAATCTCTGCCTTTCAGCATAGCATAGGCCACAGACCCTCCACAGCATGCTTTTATTGATCTTGACCTAAACATTTCCTGAGAGAGTAAATCAGCCTTGGTCCCTGGTTCCTTGCTTGTCTATCCCCGCAGTGGGTATTATGCTGGAAATAACCAGCTCATTTGTGTTACTGATTCCTTAAAATCTTAAACGCTATCCAGACTTTCATGCAGCAGGACCGCTGGGCTGGGTAAAGGGTTTGGTCCTCACTTACTCAGTCCTTAAGCTCCCCGCTAATTGTTTTTACCCTGCGGTCCTTTTGTCCTCCCAAGTGGTCTTTCTGTACTAATCCTCATGTGGAAAGACCATCTTCCACAAAGCAGGAGGAGGATTTTTCACCCTTCTTGCTCTTGCCTATGCTTTTTTGTGGTATTGGCTAGTAGTCCTTGACTTGGTGGTCTCTGGAGACGCAAGGCAGTTCAAACTGTCCTGGCTACAGTTGTAAGAAAGCTCTTCAACTCTTCCTCTCAGTCCCCTGAATTAAGAAGGTAAGGCCTTACCACAAGATGTCCCAAATGAGCAATATGTAGAGCATGAGGGACTAGAAAAAATGGGACCTTTGGATTTTATTCTTAGCATTGTTTGAGTGGAGCTATAGGAAGACAGCAGCATATTATTTCAGGTATGAGAACCTTTTTGCCTTAGGTTGCGCTTCCAAGGTTTAATTATTATTATTATTTAATAGTTCTGTTCTTTTCCTTTCCCTGCATATCTGTACTTTTTAGGCTCATGCAAGCTGTTCTTGACCACGCAATTCCATACCTGCATGTAAGAGAAGCATTTGGACAGAAAATTGGCCACTTCCAGGTGAGGCAGAAAAGGAATTAGAAATTTTTGTCGTCTTGCTTTACTCTTTAAAAATGAGAAGGCAAAGAGCTCGGTCGTGGGAGGGCTTTGCCTGGAGAAGGTTGCCTGGAGTTTGTGCGGGGGCTGCATGATATCATGCTGTGGTGAGAAGGGGAAAGGGTTGGTGGGTGAGGGACTGCGGCTGACGTCTGGGCGTTTGTGAATTGACACAACCTCCAGCTCCCTCATATGTCTGCTGAATCCATGTCTTCTCGTTTGTCTCTGAGATGGCTTGGGGAATGGGGATTCCCAGCGCTTGTGCAGAGAAAATAATCTTCCCCTCGCTCACGTTACTGTCTCTCTTGTCTTCTGTGGCATGCAGCTCATGCAGGGCAAAATGGCCGATATGTACACGCGGCTGATGGCCTGTCGGCAGTACGTCTACAACGTGGCGAAGGCCTGTGACCAGGGCCATTTCAATGCAAAGGTGAGCTCCCTTCCACCTGGACTTGTCTGCTGGGGGAATTCCTTTCCCTTTGGGTCACAAGCAGGGTGCGGGTTCTGTACTTCAGGTTAAAACGACTCGCTCACAGTCCTAAGTGCTTTTTTTCCTCCCCCCCAAAGAAAAAGAAAGCCTTGTTCTACAAGGCAACAGATTTAGCAGCATCAGTAGGTGTTTATTGGCAGCCCAAACACAATATCCTGGCTATCCTAAGGGGCTGTAGCAGTCATTCCGAGGTGTTGTCATCTCCACAATCGGCACTGTCACCACACCTCTATCAAAGGAGGGGACCGAGTGTTTAACAGTTGGAGCACAGAGCCCTGCATCCCAAATCAAATCACATCGGTCTCCTATGGGAATGATGTGCATTCGTGAGAGACCAGCTCCCCTGCTGCACTCCTTTTTTTTTTTTTTTTTTTTTTTCCCCCTTTTCCTCTCTTCATGTGGCTTTTACAGACCTGACACAGGTGTTCTGTAGCGACAGAAAGACTGCCTCAGTTTCTTGCTCACTGGGGAACGAATCCTGTGCCTTTGTGATCAAGTATTTTAGGCTTGTTAGCAGATGTCTGTGGAGTAATGGAAAGGTCAGAGCAACACAGAGATTGGAGAAGGGCAGGTGACACCTTTGCTGACTCTGTCATCATCGTGACTCTCCCGTAGGACTGCGCCGGAGTGATCCTGTATTCAGCAGAGTGTGCTACCCAGGTGGCTCTGGATGGGATTCAGTGCCTGGGTAAGTCACTGGCAGTGTTTGTTTCTCAGAGCAATTGCTGGAGAGAGCCAAGCACGGTGCAAGAGTAGCGCTCGCTCCTATCCCGCCCTCAGCCCCTGAAGCCAGAAATGACTCAGGACATCTTTTTGCTTGCAGGTGGGAACGGCTACATCAATGACTATCCTATGGGGCGTTTCCTGCGTGATGCCAAGCTCTATGAGATAGGGGCAGGCACCAGTGAAGTGCGCAGACTGATCATCGGCAGGGCGTTTAATGCCACTTTCAAGTAACGTCCAGCAGTGGAGAGGCAGCACCCTGACCACCACGAGGCCTTTGACCATAGAGGCTGGAGCGCACAGCTCTTCTTTTTTGCTTCCTGCTTGTGATTCTGCGATCGCTTGTGGACTCTTTTCTGCCTGCTCTGTGAACAGATGCTGCTGGACTGGGCTTTGACAGAATGAATCAGACCATAGCATGGAAGGAAAAGTGGAGTGTTTTTCCCTTCTTGTGATCATCCTGATTCATTCTGTTCGTAAGCCATCCTGATTCTCAGCGTTACAGAGCTGAGGTTCATCCAGGGGACATCTTGCCATCGAAGCAGGCTGGCGAGCTGTGTGCCTGGAACAAGAGGCAGCCATTGCCGAGCACAGAAATTCAACCCAAAAGGAAAAAAAAAAAAAAAAAAGGACAATAAGGGAACAATTTTGTTCTTTTAAAAAAACCTGAGTGCCATTAAGTAGCTAGCGTTCAGCGTAGCACCAGTGGAAGGTGAAATTTCCCATTGTGCCCTTCCAGTGGGATGAATAGTTTCCATTTTGGGAACCCGCTGCCAACTGCATCACGGGGGTGGCTGTCGTGAACACTCAAGCATCATCGATGCACAAGCAGTGTTTTAGGTGATGCTTCCTAAAACCTCGTTAAAATACCCCATCTGTTTCTTTGCATACTTCCCTTCCT
>NW_009260396.1:343558-352937 GCF_000687185.1 Egretta garzetta | reverse complement strand
TTTCAGCGCAGCCCCGAGTCTTTGCTGCTCTGATTGACTGCCTCCCGCTGGGTTATTCATTCGGAGGTGTCACCATCCATCATTCCGGGAACAGTTGAAACGTCAGACCTGTATTGTGACACCCATGAATGAAGCAGGCAGGAGGAGGTTGACTTTTTGGGTTGGGGTTATTTGGGTTTTTTCTAAAGGTTGTTCTTTTGGCAAAAGCCTGTACTCGCACTCCACCTTCGGTTGGCCAGGGAAGCCAGGGCGAGCGCAGCAGTATTTGTGGGTGTTTTTGGTGTGTGTTATATCCAGCAAATTGAAGTTTACCTAGCTTTATTAAAGAAAATTGCACGGTATACTACCAGCTTTAAAGAGTGAATCACAAAGGAAAATTGGATGTTGTAAATATGACAGAATAATTAATTAAACAGTTGCCATGCAGGCAACCTCCCAGCAGTTTTAACAAAAAAGAGCTTAAAGCTTTGTGTGTTTTTGTGGTTGCAGTTGACATCTGTCTATGCTAGGTGACAGTTGACTAATGCAGAATTTTAAAATGCCACAGACCGAGGAAAAACTCGCTTTCCTGAATCGCCAGGTAGGTCACCAAGTGTTTATGGAAGTTACAAAACCGCACTTCACTGAGAGCTGGAAAGAGCTGCTAGCGCCGTGGTGGTAGCGCCTTCCTCCTAAACGTCACGTTTACGCAGCTGTGGTGGATGGCTGTCGCTCTGGAAGCATCCCAGGGTTTGGTTTTCAGCCTCCATCTCTGGATGGAGGTAGCGGAGAGTGGGCAGGGGTGGCCTGCCAAGAATATCTTGTTGAGCTGCCCCTGAAAGTGCTTTGGAAATGAGCCCTGACGCGCAAGTGAAGTGCACTTCACGTGAAACACCAAGTGCATTACTGTACGTTAATGTAAGAATTTATGTGACCAGACATTTGTATTTTATCACAGAGTCATTGCAGATGCCGTCTGCTCCTGGAGGTGCAAGTCCCAAAATCACTGCGGTTGCTACGTCCCGTGAAAGGCCGAAGGCAGGAGTTTTCAGGTTTGCCCAAGCCATGTGGGTAGCAGATTCCTGCTCCGAGGAGTAAGAGCTGGGGTTTCTGTGTCCCACTGAAATGGCAAATCTAACTGGAGAGGTGGTGGGAGCACTTGCAGGGGTGGTGAGGAGCGCAGGCACAACGTCTCCAACACGTATCGGAAACTCGTATTTTACCTGTGTGTTCTTCAGCTCTTTAACATGGGACTGAATCACTGCAGTCTTCCTTGAAGGCGCTCAGAAGAGCGTAGGACCTGAATCGCTGTGTTGTGATCCGTCTCTGGCCAGAGGAGCTTCTCTAACAAGTGTTGGAGCCACGTCAGGACGTTGTGAGATTCAGATTATTAAAAATAGGTTTTCTAGGCTGGAAGGGACCCGCAGATTCTTAAACCCGTCCTGTAACACTGGAGAGGTCTGATTTTTTTTATTTTTTTTTTATTTTTTTTTTCATGCACATAATAAATAATGCCTTCACCTTCTAGGCTGATCAGCACCTCGGAGTTAAAGGTAAAATGAATCACTGTCTAATGCATCGCGGGACAGGGTGGAGGGAGAGATGCATAAATCTGAGGCAAGGTTATGTTAATCAAACCTCACCTCCCCAGCAGCGCTGCCTTGGGAAGGGGCCGGCTCGCCTTGCGCTCAGCAGGTTTCGGTGTGGTAGAAAAGGAAGGGCTGGGGAGGGTTCTTCGTGGGATAAGGGTTTAATCTTTACACGATGCTATAAAAATAAGCTGTTGCTGGGTGGCCTGCCTTCCTGTGGGGCGTTCCCCAGCAGCGGGCGGGCACAGACCTCAACCAGTACCGCTGCGCCCAGGCTGGCAGCAGCAATGGGTGCAGCATTGCGTTCCCTTGTTCTCCCTCCTGCTTTCTTACCAGCCACAGCTTTTTCCCCTAAGCCTCATTTTTATAAAAAAAAAAAATAATATTTAGTGATACATCTGGGCTGTGCCTCAGGCCTCCTCTGGAGAGCAGCAGAGCTAATAGGGAAAACGTGCAAGGGTGCTGTGCCCTCAGACGTGATCTTAACGGCGTCTGCTCCGAATCTGTAACGGGCGCTGTCGCAGCCTGAGGAGGCTCTGGCTGACACAGGGCAGGGTAGGATGGGCTGCACCTCTCCTGGGTTTCGGGATCGCTTCCCCCATTTGCAGGAGGCTGGCTACCAAGCAGGGAAAGCAGAGGGAATTGCTCACAAAGGTAAACAGAGAGTTTATTTTAGCAGCGTGTATAAAACATGGGGATTTTGGAGGAGGTGGGTTCACAGGGAAGCGTCTCGTAGCTTATTGGGAACCCACAAACGCTGCCTGTCCCGGATGGAGAACCCGCACCCAGCGGCACCCGCTGGCTGACTGAGCTTTGGGGTGCTCCCGCAGTCGTTTCCTACGTGTAAAGCATTGGTCCTGTAGCAGCCGGGTGGGTTTCACAGGTTAGCAGCTTATTGATTTCTTGAAAGAATTAAAACCACGCTGGGTTCCCGTGCTGGAGCTGCAGGCTCCAGGGGCAGCCAGCTCGGGTGATTTATTTCTCGCTGTGTGTGGTCAGAGCTGCTCTGCAGCTTGTTCCTTATGAACACCTGATGGAAGAACAGTCTGAGCATCATGTCCTGAAGGTAGCAAAGCTCTGGCTCGGCTTGGTCTCTTACAGGTGAATTTTGCAGCTGAAACGGCTACACTTGGACCTCAGGACGTGCTCATCTTGGGCTCTGTCGGCTGCGGCCGCTGCCCCAGGGTGGGCGTGCGAGGCTTTTGCAAGGGAGCAGGTTCTGGAACTGCGCTGAGCACTGGAAGGGCACGAAGGTCTGGGTTGTGCCATCCTGCCCAGCATCCCTGCTGTGGATGCTGCAGCTCTGCTCTTTTCTAGCTCCTCAGCTGTGCAACCCAGCTGCCATAGATGCTGACAGCATTGCACGAACAAACTGCATCCTATGCCCCTTTGCTCCGTGAGTCCCCCCGGCGCAGTCTGCAGGAGAAGCCAGTTTGTCATGGAAAAGCTGGGCTTGTGCTGAGCTACGACACTGCCAGAACAGGTACTGATGTGTATTTGATGCAGAAAGTCATGCCAGAAGGGAAGCGGAAGATGGAGTGGAGAGGACAGGCTGTAACATCTCTGTGTCCTGCCTCCTGCTTTTTGGGGCAGGTGGGACCCTAACTTCTCCAAGCCACGTCCGAAACTGGAGCTTAAAGAGAGGCCCGTGTTTGCAGGGATGCCCACAGCACCAGGGCAGTGTTTGCTTTATAAACACACCAAGGACATTTGTTTTAAAACACGTCTGCAAGGTAAGAACTGCTGCTTGGCAAGGACCTGTGTGGGTTGGGTTCGGCCCCCCCCCTCCCCGAAAACAACCTCCTGAGCCCCGCTGGGGCTGCCAGGTTCTGTTTCCAGGCTGCTGCGTGGCTGCAGGATGAGCTGCTGGCTCTGGGCAGCTCCCTGGGGAGCCCAGCTCCCTGGAGAGCCCCTCTGCCCCCCGCTCCCTTCCTGGGGGACAGCAGGAACCATCGCCCCCACGTGAGGGGCGGCGGGGAGCACGTGTGCTCCTGTCCCTGCATGCATGCAGCAGAGGATGCGGTTTCTTGCCGGTGGGGCTGGTCCATGAGGGGAAGGGAGGCTTTGGTAACCCACGGGGAGGATGCTTCCCTCCTGCGCTGGGCTTTGCTGTGCAATTTCAGCACAGGGTGACACATCACGAAAGTGTCATTGAGTCTTGTTTTCACTGTACAGGGGAGATGCGCTGAGGCCAAGCCCTGCGGCCATGCCCAAGCCTCGCGCAGCACCTTGCTCCGGCCCCCTCTTGCAGGCATCCCTCCGGCCCCCTTTTGCGGGCATCCCTCCCGCTCCCTCCTGCAGCCCTTGCCTGATGCCGGATGCAAGAGCTCCGCTCGCCTGGGCTCCCACTTGCCTTACGGCCTTCTCCGGGGCTGGGCTCGCTGCGGTTAAACGTCGGTGAGGGAGCAGAGCCCTGCTGCGGTGTCGCCTCCGTGCTTCCCACGTGTGGGTGAGCCGGTTTCTTCACCCGGGTGGGGGTGAGAGCTGGTGCAGCCGGACGCCGGCGCTGCTGCGGATGCAGGCGGAGAGGGCACCATCCCCTACCTCCTGCCCGTGCTGGCAGCAGCTCGGCCGGGGGCCATCGCAGGCAGCTGCCGAGGAGGGAGCAGATCCCCCCCCTGCACGCTGTGCCAGGCCACGCTCCCCCCTACAGCCAGGCACCCCCTCTTCCCCCCGCCGCGGCCGGGCAGGAAGATTAGAAAGAGATTTCTTTTCAAGATATAAAAGAATTCACAACTGTGAAGGGGAGACAAAAACATTCTTGAGCCGAGGGGACAATATTGGGCGAGGGGGGCCCGGGGGGGGAAGCGGGGATTACTGTAGCAGAGCCCGGGGTCACACCGCTTGCACCTGCTGTTTGCTGAAAGGCTGATGCTGAGCAACAAGCAGCTGATGCTGAGGCCCAGTTGTCAGCCTGAATGGGGGGAAAAAAAGGCTCTGATCCGCACGCTGGCCAAAGGAAATGGCAGGCGTCCCATCCCCTGGGCTGGCGGAGGGAGCACGGGCGGCGGGGGGAGAGCAGCCAGCTCCCCCTCGGCACGTGGAGGCCTGGGTCCAGCTGGGGATTTGTCATTTCAAAAGGATCTAGGAGAAACCTGGGGCCATCCTCATCCTCCTGGAGAGCACGACCCCTCCCCAAGCCACCCTACTCACCCCAGCCCCGAGCTGCCCTGGCAAGCATCCTGGGTGCAAGGTGTTTCCCCCTGCCCCCCCCCCCCCACCCCGGTTGCGTGTGGCGTGTCACCCGGCTCTGGTAGGGATGGTGACAGTCGGGCAGAGAGCCCTGCAGCACGAGGAGCGGAGAAGGGCACTCGCATCGCTTGCTGTTGTCACCCAGAGGTGCCTTGGTGTGAGCCCAGGTAGCGGGCAAGAACCAAGACCCCCTCCCCTGCTCAGCACGTACCCCATCGGAGCATCGCCTTTGTCCAAGCAAATCCCACATGGAGCAGGGCAGAGCGGGGATATGGAGTTTCTGGAGGGTTTTCCAGTGGACCGATGGGCTCTGCACCAGCACAGCCCCCTCCTGCGTGGGGACGCCTGGTGTCACGGCTGGGACAGCCCGGCCGGGAGCTTTTCCAGCCCTCAGCAGAGCTGGCTGCAGCTGCCTCCCTTAGCTGGGGTGGGAGCGAGGGGCTCTTCCCGCAGTTGTTGAAGGGATGAAAATAGCTTGCATGCCCCGGGCGCCGGCAGGGCGAAGGGTTGTACTGGATCCATGCTCTTCCATCCCCTGTAGCGGCTGGGTAGGGGCAGCCCGTGTCCCCTCCGTGCCTTGCCACAGAGCAAGGAGCTTCTCCAGGGCAAGAATAAGCCCATCGCTGGGCTGAAGAAGCTTGAGACCCCCCCCGGGGAAAGGAAAAAGCAGGAGCTGGCTGGTGAGTCCAACCCAGAGAAGAAAAGCAAACAGGGTGTTTTTCAGCCGAGCGGGGTCCTTGGTGCAATTCAGCACCCGGGGGCTTGCGCTGGCGTGGGAAGAGGTGGCTGCACCAAGGGGCTGGCCTGTCCCTGTCCCTGCCCTGTCCCTGCTGCCGGGACCCACTCAGGAAACCCGTGGGACAATTCCTTTTGCTCCATCCCTTCCTTGGGTGCAGACGAAGCTTGTGGTGATGGCCGGGGAGGTTTAAAACCAAAAAACCTCCTGAGGCAAACCTAACTAGGCAGTTGTTCCCCCCTGTTCCCTGCAGGGCTCTGCGCTTAGGCTGCCGAGCCTCGGGAGGCTGTTTTTAGCGTGGGCTGTCTGTCCAGCTGACCGGTGGTGTTTCTGTCCTTAACGGTGGTGAGGCAGCCCCTGCCAGTGCTGCAGGAATGGGCTTCATCCAGCTCCCCTGGGCCCCGCTTCCCCAAGGTGCTGGTGTCTTGCTGATGGCTGAACACACTTGCCCAGGGCTGCTTTTCCCAAGAGCCGGCGTTTCCAACACAGCTTCGCAGGGAGCTGCCTGGTGGGACCAGCGAGGGCTTGCAAAACTGCAGCTGAGCTTGCTAACCTGCAAGAAATACGGCCCGTGGGGTTGGATCCTGCCCTGCTGGTTCTGTGCAGCCAGGGCGCAGAGCAGCTCGCCGAGCTCCAGCAACCCCCCTGGCTTGCAAAACAGCTCTGGGGTGGCCACTCAGGGCTTTGGGGTGGCCATTTGCAACAGGTGGAAAGTGGAGCAGCCCTAAGGCTGCTCTGCTTTACTCAACCACCCACAGCAGCCATCGGGTGCCTGCGCAAGGCCTGGGGACGTGCAGAGGTTTGGCTTTGGATGGTCCTAACTGTGCCCAGGGAGGTCTGACGGGCTGGGGAGATGACAGTAGGTAGGTGCAAAGGGGATGGTAAAGATCTGCAGCTTTGCAAATGGGGGTGTGGGGCGGTGTGTGTTGAACCCAAACCCCATGTGCCCGCCAACCTGCCAAGCAGCCTCCAAGAGCCTCGGAGAGGAGGGCAACGGCCTTTTGCTTCATCAAACAGCCCTGACTTGCAAGCACAACCTGCTAGAACACCCAGGACTGGCACTGAGAGGGGGGTTAAGGGGAGGGCACAGCCCCACAACCATGGTTATCAACCCCCAGCCCTCCCGGGAGAGCCAAAATCCCCCGGGGTTGGGCCAGTGCCCGAGCCTTGCAGAGGAGCCGAAAGTGTGGTTAACGAGTACGCGTGGCAGCGGCGCCTTTCCTCTTGAGTTTTGCAGGTCCTGCCCTTCTTGTTGCGGTTCCTTCCTGGACCACGAGATCAAGAGAGAAAAACCCAGCTTGTGAAGCAGCTCAATGTTGAGCCGGGTCCTGCTGCCGGGGATCCAGCCCTCCTGGGGACCCCCCACCAGCATCGCCCCCCTCCGCATGCCCGAAGAGGTGGGTCAGGCTTGGGCTGCCTCTGCCCCGAGCGCCGTTTCCATCTTCCTGGCATCGGCGTAACGTCAGGGCAATCCCCCCAATATTCACTTATGTGCAATTTGGACCAAGCCCCCAAGATCCAAGCGGGGCGGCTTGCAGAGCGAGGATGAGCTTGGTCCCAGAGCCAACGGCACTGTCTGGCTCTGCACGTGCAGACCGGAGATGAGTGCATCCGCTTACTTAGAGTATTAATTAACGCTGAGCAGAGGCAGGTCTCATCCAGATGCTTCCCAGTTCCTGTAGAGGAATCCCACTGTGAGACCACCGCCATCTCACCTGTGTTTTGGGGAGTCCCGGAGCCCATTAACAGCAGCGTTTTGCAAAGCATCACCCCGGGAAGTGTCCCTAATCCCTGCCTTTGCACACATCCACCGCTGGGAAGAGGACACCGGGACAGATGGACCCTTGTGCAGCCGCTCCTATTCCTTCAGCCTCCCCCCATATCAGGACACTTGGGGTCTGAATTTAAACTTTTATAAGGGGAGAGGTTCGAGAGGCAAACCCTGACCTGAGTGTGAACATGGAGCCTGTTTCTAGAGCCAAACGGCTGTTAAAGGCATTTTCCCTCCTAGATCTTTACAGGGGCCACCTCCTGCTCCCCGTGCTGGCCCAGTCACAGAATCCCAGAATGGCAAGGGTTGGAAGGGACCTCGGGAGATCACCCAGTCCAACCCCCCTGCTCAAGCAGGTTCACCCAGAGCATGTTACACAGGACTCCATCCGGGGGGGCTTTGAATATCTCCAGAGAAGGAGCCTCCACAGCCCCCCGGGGCAGCCTGGGCCAGGGCTCAGGCACCCTCACAGTCAACAAATTCTTCCTCACGTTCACCTGGAACCTCTTCTGCTTCAGTTTGTGCCTATGGCCCCTTGTCATGGCGCTGGGCACCAGTCTGACTCCGTCCTCGTGCCGCCCACCCTTGAGATATTTGTATGTATTGATGAGGTCCCCTCTCAGTGTTCTCTTCTCCAGGCTGAACAAGCCCAGCTCCCTCAGCCTTTCCTCGTAGGGGAGATGTTCCAGTCCCTTCATCACCCCAGTTGCTCTCCTCTGGTCACAGCTTGCTCGCTCCCGGGGCAGCCCCTGGCTCTCGTGTCCCTGCTGGGAGGTGTTGCTGGTCCTTCCGCAGGGACGGCCGTGCCCAGGGCCTGGTACCGTTTTCCCCCCGGGGGGAGGCGGCTGCTGTTGCAGGAGGCAGAGGCACCCACCCTCCTTTATGCTGACTCAGCACAATTTGGAACACATTCCCCCCCCACCCCATCACCGGTAGCAAAGTTTCCCTCCAGCTTTCTGCCCTGCTGGTTTTGTTATTAGAAACCCCCTCTCACCTCCATCTGCCCATTTTATTCATCGCAGCATTGCCCGGCAGCCGTAGGCAGGATCAAGCCCTCGTTGCCCGGCATCCTTTGCCCCCCCATCCAAACCCCAGCGCCCATGAATGCCCCGGACCCGCTGCCAAGCGGCACCTCGGGTCGTCTCCCCACCTCTGTCCCTAGTCCCAGCCGCAGGTTTGGGCTGGAGGGCAACGTCCTTGGAGGCCGGTGTGGGCAGTGGAGCGATCCCCAGGGGTAGGAATCCTTCGTCTCCTGCTTTGCCATATTGAGTTTGCTCCCCGAGCCAGGGGTGCGACGGAGGGAGGGTTCGCTGCGCTGCGGATCTCGCTGCCGGCGAGTCGTCAGGAGGCAGAGACGAGACGCTGATTAAAAACCCGATGCACTACAGCAGAGCTGGTGGCAGAGTGGCAAAAAAAGCTGTTTTCTGTGAAATGCAAAAAAAAAAAAAAAAAACCCCAGCCCTGATGTCAGCTAGATCCCACCTCCGGGCCGTTATTTGCAAGGGCAGGGGTGGCATCGAGCCCCCAAAATGGGGGCTGCTTGGAGGGGCGTGGGGCAGGCCGAGTCCTGGACCCACGTCTGTCGGGGTGAGAGGACTCATGGAGCAGCAAACTCCTGGGATCCGAGGGAATAATTAACGCCAGGCCGAGCTGATCTGTTTAACCCTGCCAGGTAAACGCCGTGCCCATGGGAAGGGACGGAGCTGTGCTAAGAGGTTAAGTAACTTGCCCAGGGTCATCACAACCGCCTGTGGCAGGGCAGAGCAAAAAAAACCCCGTGGCCTTCTGAGTCACCGGCGTTTCTTACCCATCTTCGTGGTTAAAAAAAGCAGCTTGGCACTGCCGGGTCTGGATTTGGTATCCAGCCATCGGTTCTTCTTATGCCTTTCTCTGTGAAATTAAAAAGCTGTGTAACGCTTGATACATCCTCCTCTGCAGGTTCCCACACGCTGCAATCAAATCCCCTCCCAGCGCTCCGGTGGATGACCCAAGCGGGTTGATCTCCGTCAGCGTCTCGCAACGGAGCTTTTTCTCTGGCATCGAACCATTTCTGTGCTTTCTCACTGCAGCTCTTCCCCGATATCTCCCCCCTTCCCTGATATCCCCCCTCCT
>NW_009260396.1:341643-343050 GCF_000687185.1 Egretta garzetta | reverse complement strand
CTTCCACGATATCCCCCCCCTCCCCTCGGGCTCCCAAAGCACGCACTGCAAGGGCACTCTTGGATCGCCGTGGGCAGACCAGGGCTGAAATCAGCCTCGTCTTCTCCTCCCTCCCTGATGATCGAAGTGGGATAAAGAAGTAGAAAACCTGCAGAGCTGCCGAAAAAAAAGAAAAGGCTGAGCAAGGATCGCACGCAGGCAAGTCATTGCTGTCGTTAGACGGGTGTCTTTAATTGCTGCGTCTCTTATTCTGCCTGTGCCCCAAGAGCTAATCCCAGGTGATTACAATGGCCAATGTCATTTAAATCAATTATCTCTCCATTCAGAGCCATCCAGCCCTGCCTTCCACCGCCACGCATCCCCCAGCCCCATAATTTATTCATCTTAGGCTGCACTTAAACATCTGCTCCGGTGCCATTTGAGTTTGGCAGAGCATTAGCTTTAAAATTTTATGAAACATAGTGCAGGTGGCAAAATCAGAAATTAAGGATTATAATCACGGCAAGGAAGGGCCGGCGAGCAGGACTCGGCCACGCTCCTCCAGGGCTCCCTTCCGCTCAAGGAGAGACACGAGGAAGGCTCCTGGGGATTCAATGTCCATCGGGTGTGCAAATCGCATCTTTCTCCCCATTTTCCCACTTCTGAACCACAGGTTGGGGGGATCTTTACATCCTTGGCGCAGCTGGGAGCGCTGCACTCGTGCAGATGCTTAAAGAAGCAAGGAGAGCCCCTTGGCTCGCTGGTCCCCGGGGTTTCGTCACTTTGTTGTTGCAGCAGAAGCCTTCTGGCAAGGGGATCGCTTTCGGCAGGCGAGCCGGCTGTGAAGACGACAGCATTTTTCCTTTTCCCCACCAAAACGGGACTAGCGGTAGGGAACCTCCCCAGGCGTGCAGGAGAAGGCAGTGCTGTCGCTGGAGAGGAGAGCCTGCCTGAAGGGAGAGGTCCTGAGCATCCCCCTGGTGGGCGGGGTGGCCTTCTCTTCCCATTCATTCTCCATCCCCAGTTTTCCTCTCCTTAGTTTAAGCAAACCTAACCTCATCAGCTCATTTCCAGGCTACTGATGAAAAAACTCACCAAACGCCAAACCTGTGACTGAACCCTGCGGGATCTTGTTCATTTTTCTTCCCAGGTGCCTTAACAGAATCACAGAATCCCAGAATGGCAAGGGTTGGAAGGGACCTCGGGAACTCAGCCAGTCCCACCCCCCTGCTCAAGCAGGCTCACCCAGAGCAGGGGGCACAGGACAGCATCCAGGCAGGGGTTGAATATCTCCAGAGAAGGAGACTCCACAGCCCCCCTGGGCAGCCTGGGCCAGGGCTCGGGCACCCTCAGAGTCAAGAAGTTTTTCCTCATATTCAACTGAAACCTCTTATGTCTCAGTTTGTGCCCATTGCCCCTTGTCCTGTC
>NW_009260396.1:336797-341328 GCF_000687185.1 Egretta garzetta | reverse complement strand
GCTTGTCCCCCACCAGGACTCCCAGGTCCCTCTGGGCAGAGCTGCTTCCCAGCAGGTCAGCCCCCAGCCTGGACTGGTGCCTGGGGTTCAACCTCCCCAGGGGCAGCACTCGACACTTGCCCGTGTTGACATTGCTGGGTTACGCCCTGGGGAAGGAGGGATGCTCAGGGATGCTCCAGGCTCTGCCCGGGTTCCCCCCACCGGGACAGGCTGGGGAGAGGCCGCGTGCTGGGACCGACGTGCTGCCGGGTGCCGTCGGTTTGGGATGCTTTTGCTTGGCCAAAAGCTAAGGAGGTCTGACGTGGTCCCCGGCTAATGGTTTTCTCTTAAAATAACAGAAAATCAGCGCTCTCTCTCTGTGTCCTCCAATTCCTGCTCTCCCTGCGGAGCCGCAACCCTCTCCAACACACGCCTGTCACACGCAGCGGTTCCCTGTGTTTATAGCTAATGAACAGAGCTTCGGAAAGAAAATATTTGCTTTAGCAATTCCCCTTTCAGCTCTTAACCCCGCTTCCCAGAGCCAGCGCGTAGCTGGGTCGGAGGGAGCGGGGAAGGGAGGGCGGGGGTCTCACGGGGATTTGGAGCCGGGCGCCGGGCTCGGGGTCTGGTGCCGCTGATGCCGGAGGGCTTAAGGGTCCAGCGATTGCTGGACCCGTGGTGGAGGAGAGGAGAAGGGCACATCGACTCCTGCTCCTCTTCCCAAAGGTGAAGAGGAAGACCGAGGGGGATTATAAATGCTCGGCTGTTCTTTGATGCCTGGAAAGCTTCTGGAGTACGGGGGGTTTTTTTAATTCTCTTTAAGCGCCTGGAAGATAACAAGGTGATAAAAAGCAGCCAGCGTGGGTTTGTCAAGAAGGGATCACATCAAACCCCTCTAATTTCCCTCTCGGACGAGGAAACTGGCCGAGCGGATGAGGAAGAAGTCTCCAACGGAACAAATTCTGGCTCTGGGCAGGCTTTAGAGCTGGCCTCGTGTGACATCTTGGGAAGAAAACGAGGCCCTTTGGGCTGGACGCGGTCCCCACCGCGCAGCACAGCTCGCCGAAAACTTCTCTCCCGAACAACAGGGATGGAGGGTGCCCCGCAGCCACGGGGGATATTTTGGGGGTGCTCCCGTGGGGACGCATCCTGGGAAAAGGCGAGGGCTGTTTTGCTGGGACACAGCAATCCCCTCCGGCCCTTTGAACAAGCCAATGCCGGGCAAGCATAGAGCCGCACAAGACCAAGAATAGATGATACCAGTGGATCTAGCCCTAAATAATCGATCCGGGGCTTCAAACAACATCCAGTGGCAAATCATCAACATAACAAAAGAGACTCATTTTCAGGCCATTAGCTGCTTGCAGTACAAGGAACTTTTCTGGCTTTCTCAGAAATTTGATCCTCTAATGACTGCAGAAAGGGCATCAGGACAGAAAATAATTACAGTCTGTCAGACAGTCTGGCATTCAACCTTCCACATTTCCCATCCTCTGCCTTCAGAGGATGGTGCTTTGGGGAGGGGGCCCAGCCGCTTTCCCAGATCCAGTCCCCGTGCAGCAGAAAGGATCTCCCTGGGCACCAGCAAACCTTGCCAGGGCAATGAGGCACCAATTCAGGCGGCCCAAGGCTGCGCAGACTTTCGTTTGCCAGAGAACGGCAGGATGAGGTTTGATACAGGGATAATCTGCGTGTTCACACCCAAATTTAGGGTGAGGGAAAGGACTAAACACACCCCAATGTGATTTTTTTTTTTTTTTTTAGGTTATGGTTTTGAAGCACACACACTCACCCCCCCCACTCAGCGCTATGTGTGCACTCGGGGACTCGACGAATATTCGCTGCCGTTAGCAAAATGTGCCAGCTCGGCAGCAGCCGGGCCACACGGGCCTCTTAAAGTTGGGGTTTTTTGGTTTTTTCTCTCTGGTGCTCATGGCAAAGTTGCCGTCTTGTACTTCTGCCCCTGCCTGCTTGCAGCAGCGGGCTGGCCAGGGCCGAGAGCATCCCTGCGCCCGCGGCCTGACCCTTGAAGGGTTTGGAGCCTTGGTTTTATTGGGGTTTTTTAGAAGGCAAACAGGAGGGGGGGAAAGGGGCTACTAAAATGCTCCGAGGGCTGGAGCCCCTCTGCTAGGAGGCCAGGCTGGGAGAGTTGGGGGTGTTCAGCCTGGAGAAGAGAAGGCTGCGGGCAGAGCTGAGTGCGGCCGCTCAGGGCTTAAAGGGGGCCCAGAGGAAAGGGGGGGACAAGCTTTTTAGTAGGGCCAGCTGGGACAGGACAAGGGGGGATGGCTTTAAACTGAAGCAGGGTAGGGTTAGACTGGATCTAAGGAAGAAATTCTTTACACTGAGGGTGGTGAAACCCTGGCAGGGGTTGCCCAGAGAGGGGGTGGAGGCCCCATCCCTGGGAACATTCCAGGCCAGGTTGGACGGGGCTGTGAGCAACCTGATGTGGTTCAAGGTGTCCCTGCTCCTGCAGGGGGGTTGGGCTGGGTGACCTCTAGGGGTCCCTTCCCACCCAAAACATTCTATCATTCTGTGATTCTATGAAAGGGAAAGGGGCCAATCTCTGCTGTATTTCAGGGTGCTCCCGCAGAGCCCCAGAGCTCGGCAGCAAAACAGGAACCCGGAGACTTGCAGGGATGGCTACCGGTGCCCCCTTGGGCTGCTGCGCCCCCCAGAAACCCTGCGAGCACCAGTGTTTGGGAAAGAAGGCCATTCCTGCCCCTGGGCACCACCCGGCTGTGGTTACGCTCCTGGTTTGGAAAGTTTTGTTCGCTCATCCCCAGAGCAGCAGCAAACCCAGGGGAGCGAGGAGGCAGCGGGGGCTCAGCGAGCCCCCCCAGCCCCCACGGCAGCGCCCCGTGATGACCTGCAAATGCCAGAAAGGAGGGGGTGGGGTGGGCTAAATCCCCTGGCTGCCCAAGGTGAACAACCTGGGGTATCACAGATTTCCAAACTCAGGAGGAAGTCCATGGCGCAGACACAGAAGTGATTTTCTCTGCTTGCAATCTCGTTCCTTTTCATCGGTTTTATCTGCCCCGGTTTGAACACGGCCGCTGCCAGGACCGGCTCCGCTGCCCTTTTTAGTTTTGAAAATTCAGCTGGCTCCGAATTCCCCCTGCAAAACTGAATTTTACACCGAACGTGACGCCTTTTAGCAACTTTTCCCCTGATGAACTCAGAAAGATGCTTTTTTTTTTTTTACAGGATGGGGGCTGGCTGAGCCCTGCACCAGCATCCTGGGCATTAGTACCCCAATACCCCCAGGTTTTGGGGATAGGGCAGCAATTTCTGACCCCCATGGTGCAGTGAAGGAGGATTTATCAGCGTGGCTGCTCTCAGGTGGAGCCTGCTCTGGGTTTGGAGTTCGTCCTGCCCGGGGGGAGGTTACCCCACCAGCTCCCCGCACCCAGACGCATCCTCAGCGTCCCCGGGGGTTATTCTCATGGGGATTTTTGTACTTTCAAAAGGCTCCACTAGATCTTGTCTAAGCACAGGCACAGGCTCAGGTCTGCAAGGAGACCCAGGGGTTGAGTCCCTGGGCAAGCAGCCAGTGTCGGCATGTCCAGAGCTGGGGACCGGAGTGGGACCCGGACTGGGAGGAGTGGGGAAGGCTGCAAATGGAGCAAATCCAGCAGGAGAATTGCAGGCACCTGAGGACCCCAACGTACAAATCTCGGTGCCCTCGGATACCTCCAGCTGAGCCAGGCTTGCTCGGGTCTTCATTTACAAATCAGAAAACGCTGTCACTTTGATTGAGGGGTTTGTAACTTCCCTGGCTAATTGCCACCGCGCAGCGTTCGATCCGGGGCAGCCTTCCCATTGGAAAGCCTCTTCTCCTACCTGCACGGGCAGGAGAGCGGCACTGCCACACGGGGGACATTGCATCATTCCCATAGCAACGGCCTGGGAGGCTGCAAAAGGAGAATTATGACTTTGTTCCCCATTCTGGCACGAGGAGAAGCCGGGCTTTACGGGATTAGGCAGATCCCAGCTCAAACATCCAGGGTAACACTGGAGGGAATAATGAATAGTAATAGCAGAATAAATGGCTTTTGATATAAGGCTCTGTCCAAACAGTGCTAACAACCCACCTTGTTCAAACTTGGTCGATGCTGACACGGTTTCCATGCTAAGCAGGAACGTGTTGGGCGTTTTTGAGCCTGTCAGACTGTGTGTCCACACAAACCAGCATTGGGCACGGCTTTCGGAAAGCAATTCCTGACCACTCAAGACAATTGCACTCATCTGCATGATCCAACCCAAAATGTTTTGCCCATTGCGAGCGCTCAGATGCCAGGACGGTTTTGCTCGAAAGAGAGGATTCCTGACTAGGTTGCAAGGTTGGGCTTCTCCAACGCAATCTCCCCATCAACGCACAGTGCAGCGTCTCCACCAGCACCTCGGGCTGCCCGTGCCAGCCCTTGCCCATGCCAGCCCTTCCCCGTGGCCAAACCCAACCAGCCCTTCCCCATGGCCAAAGCCAACCAGCGCTTGCCTGTGGCCAAAGCCAACCAGCTCTTCCCCGTGGCCCAAGCCAACCAGCCATTCCCCG
>NW_009260396.1:333235-336497 GCF_000687185.1 Egretta garzetta | reverse complement strand
CCCACCCTGCCCTTCCCCAGGCCCAACCCCAACCAGCCCTTCCCCGTGGCCAAACCCAACCAGCCCTTCCCCATGGCCAAAGCCAACCAGCCTTTCCCCATGGCCAAACCCAACCAGCCCTTCCCCGTGGCCAAACCCAACCAGCCCTTCCCCATGGCCAAAGCCAATCAGCCCTTCCCCGTGGCCAAACCAACCAGCCCACGTGCAGGCAGCCAAAACCTCAGGGAGGCGCTGGTGGTGGAGGAGACAGCAAAAAGCAACTCAGGCCTGAGAAACAGCAGTGACCCTCCAGTTCCTGTGGTCCGAGGGCCGGGCTGAGACAGAAGCAAGGCTATGCCACCAAGTGCACTTCATAGATACTTCAGGGGAATAAATAAGTCATTAAATTTGAGGCCAAGAGCAATCATTATCATCCAGTATCTCCCTGATGAGAGACTTTTTCCCACAGACTCTGGCACTAAGTCCGCATCCGATGGCTGAACTCACATCTTATCTTGGTATCAAGGCCTCTTGCCCTGGGGACTGAACCCCCTCCTTAGATTAATTTTGTTGATAAGCAGTCACCCTGACGGCTGAGAGCTTGCGTTCAGTGTCTGAGACACAGTCAGCTCCGCTTGCCAGCCCAGAGCTCAACAAAAGTTTGCCTTAAGGAATTAAAGCTCCCTGTGCTCCGGGTGCATTCGTATCTCAGAAAAGCAGAAATCTTCACCCTGTGGGAATACTTTCAACTGGTGGAGTATGTGAGTATCTAACGAGGATATCAGGGTTAATAACTAATTGTGCAAGGGCTAGAGCAGCCAGGGTGCTGGTTTAAGCCTTTGGCTGAGCCCAGAGCCATGGCCATCCGCATCCATGGGGCAGTGCGTGCAGAAAGACCCACGTCCTGCATCCCCATCGCCCCGCACCCCCATCACCCCGCACCCCATTGCACTGGGAGATGCCGCTGTCGGACATCTGAAAGGACCTCACCATGGACGGCTGTGGTGGCTCTGCTGGTCTCCCAGCTTTCTGAGAAACTGCTCCTCCTCCCCTGCTGCAGTGCCTCCACGCTGGGATTTCTCCCTGCTTGCGCTCCGTTATCTCGCCGAGCCCGTCCCTGCCAGCCCTGCCCCTCCACCTTCGCGACACCAGCGCCGATGCTTCCCTGGAAAATGTCACGCACTTGCTACGAGCTGGGAAAATTAGCTCAGCTCATCCCTCCCGCTCCTTCCCTGGCTGCATCGCAAAGCAACCCAGCCCCGTTTCCCCCCGACTTCCCATTATCCCCCCCAAAAAGCCCTTTTTGCGCAGCTGGGCCCCACGGTAGCCTCTCACACAGCCTTCGGGGCAGCTCCTCCAGCCTCTACTGCGGGCGCTGTTGCGTTTCCTCGGGTTATTCGCAGGGGGCCGAGGGCTGCCTGGGGTTTCTTCAAAGCCCAACACATTTCCCGAGGAAAAGGAGGCCGGTGAATGAGCAGGCTCCCCGGCTCCGCCGCTTACCACGCGCTGACCCTGCCGAGTTATTCCGGGATGTTTGCTGCTCGGCGCCATCACAGGGGGACAAACCTGGGCTGAAAAAAAAGCAAAGCTAAGGCAAAAGTGACCCGAGAGCAGAGCCACGGGGTGAAACCCCTCACAGCCGTCAGCCCGGGGCTGGTGGGGAGGCAGGACCTGGTTTGGGGGCTCTCCGAAGCAGAGAAACCTTGGCGTGCCTCCCTACGGACGCCGGGCAGTAAAGCTGCAATGGCTTTTCCTTTCCCGCGGGAGCTGACGGCTCAAACCCGACCCTCGTGCTGACGTGCGTTTCACGGCCGGGGAGGAAACAGTGGCTTGTCCCTTCCTCTTTTTTTCCTTTCCCCCCCCCTCATTTCTCTCTCTCCTTGTAATAAATCAGCAAGAAGGAAAGACGCGGGAAGGGAAGCTGAAGAGCTGGGTGCTCAGCCCTGCTGGAATGCATCGGCACGGCCGCACGCTGAAAATTACAGCCCCTGGGTTTAAACCAAGAGAAAGGATCCAAAAGAATCCTTTTGTATCGGAAAGAAACGCCGGAATGCGGCGCTTTGGGGACCTTTGGTGAGCCTTGTGTTTCCCTCTTCCCTTTCTGCAGACGCAGGCCTGCTCCAGCCATCCCAGGGACAGCAGGCGGGACGGGCTGGAGGGACACCCCGATGCCTTTGCAAGCCCCTGAGGTTTGCGATTTCCTGGATACCTCTGTCCCTGCAGTTTGTCCCAGCTGGGTTTTGCTCTTGCCTAGTGCTACGCTGAGATGGGGTCTTCTCATGAGATAAGAGCACAGGGCAGGACATCTCCACAGCTGCCCCTAAGCCCACCCAGCCCCTCTGCTTTCCACGTTCCCCATTTTCCCCTCCTCTTCTGTGTTCACCTTTTCTCTCTCCTGCTCCTTCCCCCACTCAAATCCCCCTCTCTTCCCACTTTTCTCCCCTGTACCTCAAATAAAGCTCCTTCCCCTCGCTTCTACCTTTTCCCTTCTCTTTCCTCCTGCTATTTCGGACCGTGCTGGTCCCCCACCCTCCCCTCTCTCATCCCCTCGGGGCACGGGCTGGCTGCCGCTGCCCACCCGGGGCCCAGCGTTTGCCCCAGCTAATTGCACGGCCTCCGGATCCGCCGCCAACCCCAACCCAAACGACTCTGCACGGCAGCCCCGCGGCCCCCAGCGCTGCCCCATTTACTTCCCGCAGGAGCCACCATCCCCAGACAAATCTCCCTTTGCTCCCAACTCTCCCTTTCCGAGCAGTTGTTGATTTAAGTCAGCCCCTCAGGGATTCCATTTCTGTGCAGAATGCAAGGATTTAGCCACACAGCCGATGTTAATGCTAATAGGATTTGTGCAGCTAAACTCCAAGCCTCCCCGTAAAACTTACTGCCCCGTGGTTATCGGAACTCTTCTGCTGCACGCCAGGTACCCGACCTACGGCCACCGACGCGGCGGGTGGGGTGGGGGTGCAGATGGTCCCCAGCGTCCGTGTGAGCTTCAAAAGGCGGGTGCTGAACCCAAATTCATCCCTGCGACCCAGGGGATTAACCAGAGGTTAACAGATGACGTGCGTAGGTGTATTTCCCCCCCCGCCACTGAGAAGCTGTGATTGTCTTAGTGAGGCTTTCAGTGCTTTTTCCGCCGTCTCCCCTGGATGCCCAGGGAGGTGATGCTCCTTCCTCGTGCTGCTCGGATCAAAAGCTCTGGGAAATAAAGAAAAAAAAACCCCAACCATCAGGGCTGAAAACATCCCCTCATGGGACGTGGGTCCCTGACGGTGCCGGGCAT
>NW_009260396.1:332779-333109 GCF_000687185.1 Egretta garzetta | reverse complement strand
AACTAAATGAGCAGTCACAACGCTGAACTAAACCTTTCAGATTTGGACTCAATGGGTGCTGCGGGGTTTTCAACAAGCCTGCGGTGGGTGCCCACCTTCACCCCCACCGCAAGCAGACGGGGTGGGTGGCTTCAGATTTCAGATGCTTCTGGCTACCATCGGGCATCACCCTGTGCCGGGAAAACCAGCGGGACCCAGCAATGGTGGCCGGGAAAATCCACCCGAGCTCCCTGCCGGAGAGGAGCACGCAGAGCTGCTGGGGGCAGAAACAGAAAACCCAAATGCTGTGGCTGTGTCGTGTCCCCCCCCGCCCCGCAAAGCCAAGGCTGT
>NW_009260396.1:329253-331984 GCF_000687185.1 Egretta garzetta | reverse complement strand
CTGCCCCGGGCAGCCTCACCCCATCCCCCCTGACAATCCTCGTCCCCCAGCCCGAGCATCCTTGCCCCCCATCCCAAGCATCCTCGCCTGCCCGGGGGGGCTGCAATGCCCCTGTTGCAGCAGGGAGAGGGGGCAAATAAGGGGGTGAACCCCTTTGGGGAGCAGGATAGAGCCAGGGGGAGCGGTGAGCCTTGGCTGAGCAAATTTATTCTGACACCTGGGTCAGAATTTGGTTTATTTACAGTTGGCACACATACACACGGCTGAAATGATGTGTGTATATATATTATTGCAATTCTATCTCTATACAACCCCCCGGTTTTGCACGGCATGCTTGCCAGCTCAGCTCAGCTCAGCGACCTGAAGCAAAGCTGGACCCATCCCTCTACCCCGACAAATCTTCTGCAGTTAAGATTTCAGCCCAGTAATGCAGAGGATGAAGCAAGGCCAGGAGCCAGCGCTGTCCCAGAGTCGTGCTGGCGTCGTGGTGAGCAGCTCGTGGGGCGGGGGGGGGCAAAGACCGGCAGTAACGCGGTTTATGGGGAAACAGCACCCACGACTCTGAACACAGCGAATAAATCTGTCACAGTTTCCAAGGCAAATCTCACTCCAGAGTTGCACATCACCCCATATTTAAGCTGCACATCCTTCATTCACCTTTTATTTTCATTTTTTAGTGTGGTTTTTTTTCATAAGAAGCCTTAGAGGTGGGCTGCAAAAGCTCTGTTCAGCATTTTCCTTATTTCTTACATCTAAAAACATTTCAGGAGTACTCTTAACCTTCTTGTTGTGCATCTTCTCCCTGTTTAAGAGGGAGGACGGCAAGTTTCCCGGCTCATCCCGGACAGCTCATGAGTATGTTCCCCCTAGCTGATCTGCAAGCAAGGCTCCATTTTGCAGGCTGCCGTGAGGAAGGAGGTGACACGGATGCTCGTGCAAACACCTGAGAGAGTTTTGAGATGGCCAAGTACAGAAATCACTGGCGCTTCCCGCTTCGGTGAGCTACGGTGTGTGCGGAGGAAGGCGGCGTTTCTGAGGGAGATTGGAACATCTGGCAAACCCCTTTTCAAATAGCATTTCGGAGACACCAGAGGCTGGTACTCTTGATAGACCAGGGAGCACCAGGCGGAGCCCCGGGAGCCTGAGTGCTCGCTTCAGGGCTTGCCAGGGCATTGCTGGGTTTGCCCAACCTCGGCCTTGGCCGGTACCCTATGGTATTGGCTATCGCAGGTCCCAGCCCTCCGTAGCACGAAGGCAGATAAGCAGGGCCTAGGAAAAACGAGGGCAGAAGTTCCTTGGTAAATCAGGAATGTTCCCAGGAATGTGCTGGATCTATTCAGGCAGGCCAGGATGCAGGCGGGTGTGTTCCGGGATTTCTCCCACCAAAACCAGGGAGCTGGGTGCCTTGGTCGTGGGACACTGGGACAAATTCCCTAGGAGGAGCTTTACAGACCTGACCAGCCAGAGCTGCCATGCTTTGGGAGTTGGTACAACCTTCCAACTAGGAAAAAAAAATATATTGATGCCGTCTTCTGACACCCTGAGGTGTCCGTTCCTGCAGGAGGCTTCCCGTCCCGCCACGCAGCACCACTCGCCCAGGTAACGGGGCTTGCCCTCGCCCCCACGGGCAGTGCCGGCGGCTTTGCTCGTGCACGCAGCCCCCAAGGCAATAAAAACCTGCAGTAAACGAGAACGCGGCTTGGATTTCCAGCAGCGACGACAAGGGTTTCAGCCCCTTCCCGTGCTTCGGATGTAGAGTCTCGCCTCTCGCCGGCGCCCGCTGTTGCTTTGGAGGCTGCCGAAGAGCTGCTGTTTCACACCCTGTTTTATTGCTGAGCAAAGAGCTGGGGTCACCTTTTGCCCCGGGATCCCGGCATGGGAGTGGTAGGGACCAAGGTCCAGCGGGAACGGGCTCTGCGGGGCCTCTCCGGCGCCTGCCGCTGCCTTCGCCTGCCCCGATGCCTCGCAGAGCATCACCCCATACCACAGGGGCAGGGAAAAGGCCGGCCAAGTAACGGGAGCCTGGTGTTGGGGGCTGTATTTGGGGTTCAGGTTCTCACGGTAGCAACCTCCAAGCTCTGACGCTGACTCCGGACCCCAAAAACGGGGTTTGTTTGCATTGATTTTGTTCCATCAAGGACCCCCTTGCGCCCTGCATCAGGTGCGACCTCCCAGGGTCCCTAGGAGGGATGGGAGGGTGGTTTTTCTCACGCCAGTGTTCCCCCCGGTGCTTTTCAATGTGCCTTTAGCTCTGAAGCTTGGGCGCTGAGGTGCCTTACGAGCAGCATTAGAGCTAAAGCGCTTGAGGCAGCTCCGTGGTGGAGGCACGGGGGGGTTGCGCTCCGAAAAGCCTGGCATGGCGGAGCCCGGCATTAGCCAGGTCTCAGTGGCCACGAGCCAAACTTGCTCTGTGTCCAACCACACTGCGGAACGCCTGCTCAGCCTGAACCAGGGCATCAACGTGAGCGAAGCTCGGAGTCGGTCGTATTTTAAACCTTTGCACGTGTCTAAGGCACAGTGCGGAGCCAAGAGCGGCAGAGGAGAGCCCGGTAAGAAAGCAACGGGTTCTCTATAAAACACTTTTGGGCCTGAGCTGCTTCGTAAAGGCTGAGCTGCCTTTAGTTGGAAAGCCTGAAGAATTAATCCATGAGTAGGATTTAGGACAAGGGGGAATGGTTTGAAGATGCGCCAGGGCAGGATTAGGCTAGACATTAGGAAAAACTTCTTCACA
>NW_009260396.1:326735-329166 GCF_000687185.1 Egretta garzetta | reverse complement strand
GTTCAGTGGTGGGATGGCAGGGTTAGGTTAATGGTTGGACTCGATGATCTCAAAGGTCTTTTCCAACCAAAGTGATTCTATGATTCTATGATTCTAAGAGCGACCTGGAGACCAATGCAGTCCCTGCGTGCTCGGGGGTCTAAAACTCAGCCGAAGAAGGAAGCTGGGGAAATAGCGTCCCCAGTTTCAATCACCGCGCTAAGGTCACAGCATGCAAATCCCCCGACTGGGTTTTCTTCAAGCTTGAATAAGCACCCCCAGTTTCAGGGTTTTAACATAGCTGCTTCTTTTTTTGCGTTACGTGAGGGCACATGAATGCAGCTGCACCCCAGCAGCTTGGACCTGGGGGGACAAATCAACTCCTGGGCAGGCACCACCTGAGGAATATCCCGTGCCAGACAGATGGCCACCAAGCAACGAATGCAAATGGATGCGGGGTGACCAAAAACTAGAAACGGCTCCTACCTAGCAGGGAAGCTCCTAACTCCCCTCCCAGCTTTGCCCTTCAAACGTGCAAAGCCTGGCGGGCTCTCCTCACCTTTCTGCAGAGGTGGAACAGAATGAAGTCTCAGGTGCATGGGGTTTCATGATTTCCACCGCACACGCTACAGACGCCACTGCAAAGTATTATCATAAATAATTCAAACGCAGCTACAAATGATAAAATAAATGAGCAAAGTCCATTTTGAGAAGGATTATTTTCCTTTTCGCCCGTGGTTTGCTCACTCGGGTGCTAATTTGCAACTCCAGCCACTTGCAGCCAGATCCACCACAAACCCGTGAGGTTCTGCACAGCAGCGTCTTGTAACCAACCTGAAAATTGGGATTGGAGAAGGGCTTCTTTCTGCAGAGCTCACAGAATTCCTGGCCAGCTCAGAATATTTGAGACGGCTTTTGTGGGTGCGAGTCCTAGAAAGAGTCCAGAGGAGGGCAACAAGGATCATGAGGGGACTGGAGCATCTCCCCTAGGAGGAAAGGCTGAGGGAGCTGGGCTTGTTCAGCCTGGAGAAGAGAAGGCTGAGAGGGGACCTCATCAACACGAACAAATATCTCAAGGTTGGGTGTCACGAGGACGGAGCCAGACTCTTTGCAGTGGTGTCCAGCGACAGGACCAAGGGCAATGGGCACAAACTGAAGCAGAATAGGTTCCAGGTGAACGTGAGGAAGAACTTGTTGACTGTGAGGGTGCCTGAGCCCTGGCCCAGGCTGCCCAGGGGGACTGTGGAGTCTCCTTCTCTGGAGATATTCAAAGCCCGTCTGGATGCTGTCCTGTGCCCCCTGCTCTGGGTGAGCCTGCTTGAGCAGGGGGGTTGGGCTGGATGAGCTCCCAAGGGCGCTGCCAACCCCTGCCATTCTGTGAGTCCTGATGGGGGTGACACTCGTGTCGGGCTGGGGAACGAGCCCACTGGTGCGAGTCGGAGCAGAAGGACGGAGGAGGGATGGTTTGCCTTAGCAGCTCAGGCCACTCGGCAAGCAAATCAAGCGCCCTGGCTGGGGGCCGAAGGCGAAGTGCTCCTCAGCGCCCCGATGCCGGTGCAGAAGCGCCCGTGGGGAGAGCGGGGACGCTCCTAACCACCATGCAATCACACTCTTTTCCTTTGGCTCCCAAACCCACGATTTCGCCTTTGCCTGGGAGACCAGAGCGCTGGGGCTGGTACGGAGGAGCGGCAGGGAGCTCATTCCCCGTTCGGCCTCTCCTCCTGCTCTTCGTTTGCCCCGAGGCGCTCTCGCCTGCTCCGGGGTCGTGCCTGGCATTAGCACAGTATGCGGATATTTAGCCGCTTGTGCAACACCTCCAGTAAGCAGACCAATATGATAAAGGTTGGACTTGATGATCTTAAAGGTCTTTTCCAACCAAAGCGATTCTATGATTCTATTCTATGATTCTATTATTTTCTCTGTTTCAAACCCGGGGGGCCGGAGCCGTGGCAGCCGGGGTGCAGAGGAGCCAGCTGTGGGGGGTTCAAAACCCACTGCCCCTTACCCTCCCCGCTTTCCCCCCGGGACATCGCCTCCCTGGCGGCCCAGCCAGCAAAACAGCTCCATGGAACCACCCGGGCACGTGGTGGAGCAGGCACGCGTCCCCTCTGCGCAGACGGTGACGCCGAGGAATGTCGCTGTCACCGACGTGTGCTGGCATGAGCTCCCGCCCACCTGAGGGACACCGGGAGAAGAGGGCTGATGGGCTTACTGGTGATGCAGCTGTTTCCTATGGAAATACAGATTGGCCGGGCTGGTGCCTTCGGGATTTCTTGCTATGTTTCCTGTATTAGTTCTGTGCAAGGAAAAAAAAAGTCACTGCTTGGAGCTGTCAGTGCAGTGATGGTGCGGTTCCCAACTGACCTGGACAGGCTGGAGAGTTGGGCGGAGAGGAACATGATGAAATTCAACACGGGCAAGTGTCGAGTGCTGCCCCTGAGGAGGTCGAACC
>NW_009260396.1:320017-326332 GCF_000687185.1 Egretta garzetta | reverse complement strand
CCCAGGGGGGCTGTGGAGTCTCCTTCTCTGGAGATATTCAACCCCCGCCTGGCTGAAGTCCTGTGTAACATGTTCTGGGTGAGCCTGCTTGAGCAGGGGGGGTGGGACTGGGTGATCTCCCGAGGTCCCTTCCAACCCTTGCCATTCTGGGATTCTGTGATTCTGTAACTCACCCAAGCTTACCACAGCCAACGCGCTGCCCCCAGCCCAGCGACCGGCGCGGGGCGAAGGAGCGGCTCCGGGCGCTGCAGCCCTGCCGAGTGCAGCCGCCGCACACAGCTGTGCTCGCAGCCCACCAAACCCCATCCGCTAGCATCGCCGTTCGCAGATGGTCATATAATTACTGTTTGCTTTCCCATCGTGTCTTTGTGGGACATGTGTTTTGCGTTCGGGTTTCTCCAGCCTCCCTGTTTCTGTGAATCACACTTCATAAAATAATGGCTACCTAGGGAATGTAAGGCACAGCGGTTTATTCTTCCCAGGCATGTGAATTTTTCACGAGCACTGCCACGATCCAGCTCACAAAGCAGGGTCCTTGGGTTTAATCCTTATTTTGCAATACATTTAAGCACTCACCCCAATCCACCATAACACTTAGGTATGGTTTTAACTCTTACTCCCATGATTTTCTGCTTTAATTTAACCCAGGTCTCATTTCCTCATCCCCACCAAGCTCATCTCAAGCAGAATTCATTGCCCCTCTGTTTTTTTCCCCTCCATCAATAGATTTGGCTCATGGTGCTTACATATTCCTCGCTAAAGCACTTTAAAGCCTTAAAATGAGAGGTGAAATACGAAACAGAGCGCAGCAATCCCCTCTCTTCCGCAGTGCACGTGGGCTGAACTTCCCTGGCGTTGTTGCTTGGTGGACAATAGCACCTGATACAAGCAGCATCAACTTTCCTAAAACTAAAATAAAATATAAATTGGGTTTTCACGGCAGTAAAAAAGCTCAAAACCTGCAGGTGATGCCCTGAGACACAACTACAGTGCTTTTAATTTGCCATTTTTCCAGGTGGGTAGTGGGATCACGGCAGACCCCTCTCGTCCAGCTCGAGCCCCTCCTGACTTCTTCCGATGGAAAAGGGGAAATATTTCCCCCAGCCAGGAACGAGCAAAAGCTGACGTTTGAACAGAAATCTCAGAGGAAGCTGCCTGTGTAACCACAGCTGGTTGCTGCGTACCTAAACGCTGACAGCCAATTTGCTTTTTCGGTGCAATGTAATTCCGAGTCAGTCAACACAGCTCCACCAGGAATTCATTTGGCCTTTTGGATTTACTGGTTTAGCCCCGGAGGGAGGGCGAAAAGGAGGGGACCACTAAGGACCAGCTCTTTTGCCCCTGGAGCCAGCGCAGCGCCAGCACTTTCTATGTCGAGACTTCGGGCGGGATGGGGTAACGCAGCTGATTTGGATTTGGGGATGCTGTCTTGGTGCCGGCCCATTTGAGGAGATGCCTGGAAAAGGAGGGAACCTCAGGGGGTGCAACTGAAGAAAAGATGACTTTTTAAGCCAGCCCTGTCACTGCAATCAGATAGGAGACACGGAAAGTCACGACCGCAGGGATCCTGAGCGGACGGGCTGGGTTTAAGCCCCATCTGCAGCCGTGGGGGCTGTTTGGAAAGGTGGGGGCTGGCGATCCTCCCCCTCGCAGATGCGCCGTGCTCTTCCCTGCAGCCAAGTCCTTCCCGGAGGCCTGACCGGGGAACCAGTCGGCGCAGGATCCTCCAGGCTGCTGCAAATCGTTGCTTTTAGCGTACGAGCTTACTCGGTTTAAGCCCGTTGCTCCAGCTGCCGTGCCTGCTTGCCAGCCGCCTGTGAACGGGCGCGTTCCAGCAGCACCGGGGCAGTTTGCAGGTGCTGGTGCTGGCATGCACGAAGCTCCCAGCGCTGCATTTCCAGGGGCGCACTGCCTCCCCCCTCCTGCTGGAAAGGGGTGCCGACAGTCTCCTGCGAGCACGGACGCCAGAGCTCGAGGTTTCCTTTCTCGGTCCTTGCAGCACCACCAGAGGATTTTTTTATTTTTTTTTTTCCTCTCCTTAGATTTTTCTGCGACTTTTTAAAACTTGCCACGGTTGCTTCTGAAGGTCGAAAGAGATCTGAGTGTTGCTCTGGCAGTGCGCAGCGCAAACAGCCCTTCTCCCAGCCTGGGCTGCGGATCCGCAGTGAGCAGGGCGATGCCGGGGCTCTTCCCCACTCTCTCCGCTGTTACGCTCCTGCGGGACAAATCACATTTTTACTCCTGAAACGAAGAATCAAGAAGCACAAAGATCCTTTCCCCCCAGTGCCCCTGTGTTTGGTGTGAAATCCTTTTTCCCTTCCTTTACCTTTTAGTGCTGGTTCAGTTGTGCCTTGTCTCTCCCGCCCCAATACCTGTTGAGATCAGGGGTGCAATGAGGGGGAATCTGGCCCTTAATCCCTGCTGGCACCCGGCCCGTACCGGAGCGGCCCCAGCTCCCCCGACAGCTGGGGGACTTTGCAACCCCTTTTGCCAACAGGGGCAACCTCAGCAAGTCGCCGCCGTAGCCCAAATAGTGAGACGGGGAGCGCAGCGACAGCAGATCCCCGCGCTGCTGCTATTCAGGCCATCGGTAGCAGAACAGCCCCGGGTGTTGTCCCTTTCCCAAAAACCAGGCCAGAAGCTGGGCTAGGAAGATCGCCGTGTTGGGGCTTTGGTGGTTTGTTCTTCCTGGTTAATGAGGGAAGAAAAAAACCCAAACCCCATGTCTCGACTGTGCCTCTCCGCTGACAGGTTGAAGAACAGCAGACACGCAGCCGTATTGTTCTGTAATCAGCAATTAGCTTTAATTTTTTTTTTTCCCCCTCATCCCTGGGAGAAAGGGACAAGGAAAGGCCCCACTTCAGAATGAATTAGTTTCTCAAAAGGGAGGGAGCTCTGCAGATGGCTTTGTCGTGCTTTCCGCTCTTGTACAGCTCTAGAGCACGCAGTCCTCCATCCCCACCCTGCCCGGGCTCCAGATGCCCTCCTGTGCCGAACACCGGGAAGAGGGGAGGCGGCCTCATCGCCACCGTCACCAAACAGCAGCTGCTCAGTGTCTGAGATTTACCATTGAACTTCAGCATTCATCTTGTCCACGTATTTGCCTCCTGCGTGCTGTGAAGCTGCGGTTTTATTGCTGGTTTGCTGGAGTTGCGCTGTGGCTTCAGCTTAGTCTAACACGGACCGGGCACGGCGCTGGGGATGGGTTGGGGGCTATTAAAGAACCACTACTTAAAATGTGGGGCTCATTCATGTGCCCCTTTTCTTCCTGAAGTGCAAGAGTTCAATGTGGGTGCGAGGGAGGCGTTTTGCACCTCTACTGCTCTCCCACAAACCGAATTGCTGAGAGGGGAGGATTTTAGAGACGGCTTCAGCAGCCAGCAAGCTGTTGGCGGGGATCGAGTTCTTCATGCCCCTAGCTCAGCCTCCTGGACAGCTTCTCCTCTTCTGCAGGGAGAAAACCCCCACCCTGCGGCAGGCATTTGACCCCTGGTACAGGTAGGGCTTTTCTGGGGGCGGTTGTCTGAACCCTCTGGTGGAGGCTTTATCTCCAAGCAGCCCGTTTCAGTCACACTTGGCTTTTCTGGCAGCCTCCTCGTGGGTAGCTCCGTGCAGGAACAGGTTTGGGGCAGTTTGTAGCAGCGCTCTGAGGGGCTCCGGTCCTCTTTCCGTGCAAAACCAGCCCTGAGCATCCCTGCTGGATGATTGTATCCACACAGTGAACATCACAGCAGCAACACACGGTTTCCAAAACTCGGTAATTTCCAGTCTCCTCGCTCTCCCGCTCCAAACATCGGTCCCATTGAGCTGAGCGGGTCCATGGTGGTAGATTCCTGAAGTTGCTCAAGCACACCCAACAACCGGCGTGAGTGCGCTCTGTATTACACTAAAATTTAACCCGCCCCGGTGCTCAGCAAGCCCGTTAGTTACCCTCCCGTCGGCGGGGGCTCGCAGCGGAGGGGAGAGGTCCGCGGAAAATGTCATTTTTAGGGGGCCCTTTGGCAGCAGTACGAGCTGCCTTTGCTTTTCAGGTGGGGAGTGGCGTCACGCGGCTCTGGTCCGAGGGGAGAGGCCACCCTTTGCAGGTCCGGGGCGGCTCTGGGTGATGCGTGGCTGCGTCGCACGGAGTCTGGGAGAGCCTCACCCGAGGGGGGCATTTCTCCATCGCAGCCCCTCAGGGGAGCAGTGAAATGGGGTAATGTAAGAGTGGTTTTAAGGAGAGTTGCTAACCCCTAAGGCAAGCGATGGAGAGCAAGCGTGAGTGTGTGGCACTGAGCGGGCTGCCATGTGCTTCTTGCCACAAACCCATTTATTTTTATTTCTTTTTAAAGAAAGTACAGTCCTGCATGGGGCTGCACCTTTTACCCCGCCAAGTGCAGGCTTCGGTGAGTGACTGAACGGGGGGTGTGACTGCGTCATGAAATCTGCCCACAGCCCCCGGGACAGGCGCTTCTGTGAAATCCGGGACACATCCCTGGTTTTCCACCTCTTGCATTCCGCTGGGTACGTAAGGTAAGGTGTTTCCTGACTTCCCATTTGATAAGGGTCTGGTGGTGGTCTCCTAATGCTAACTTCCCATTTGATAATGATCTGGTGGTGGTCTCATAAACGCTTCCTTGCATGAGTGGTTTCCCACTGGAATGCCGCCTAAACAGCCAGGAAAGCTTACTGTTCAGTCCTAGACGAGCGCACAGGATTATATTCCGAATATATGCTGAAACCGGGGACCAGCTACAATGGGAAGGTGCTGATGCTACTGCCCGTTGCCCTCGTGGGCTTCGGGGGTGGTAGCTGTTAAGGGTATTTAGTTCAGCTCTGCTCTTTTCTGCCGCATCACCAATGATGGGTATTTGTTTCGGGCGAGCCCCTGGTTTATTTGTACGTCACGCTCGGATGCAGTGCTTGCTGCCGGGGACGCTCCCGTGCCGAGCTCTGACCCCCTCGATGGGCCTCCTCTTCCCCTAGGGCACTCCAGAAACACGATGGTGAGCACAATTTATCCGCCCGGCTCACACTCACCAGTATACGGTCAGGTAAGGCTCGACTGGGCAAGAAAAAAGTGCTGGTCCCTTTCCCTGCGTGCGCTACCCTGCTTGAAGTCGGTGCTGCCGAGCCCGTGCTGTCCACAGTGTCACCGTGCGGGAGCCGCTGCTGCTCGGAGCTTGCAAATCCCGATTGCGGGGAACGGCTGGATTCATCGCTCACCTCGTGCACAGAGGCAGGAAGAGAAACTTCAGCTTCACGCTTCAGCTGTAAAGGGAACCAGGCATTTTTGGAGTCAGTGTCTCCAAACTGAAACATAAGAGGTTTCAGTTGAATATGAGGAAGAACTTCTTGACTTTGAGGGTGACCGAGCCCTGGCCCAGGCTGCCCAGGGGGGCTGTGGAGTCTCCTTCTCTGGAGATATTCAAAGCTCGCCTGGATGAAGTCCTGTGTAACATGCTCTAGGAGAACCTGCTTGAGCAGGGGGGTTGGACTGGGTGATCTCCCGAGGTCCCTTCCAACCCTTGCCATTCTGGGATTCTGTGAAATAGCTGAAGTGTCCTGCAAAGATCATACCAGTGGCTGATCTTGCTCTTGCTGGCGAGGTCCTTGTGGAGCAAGAACCACAGGAACAAGGCAGAGAAAGTCTTTTAACCTCCCGGCTCTCCAGCAGTTTAGTTGTATTTCAAGCAGACCCTCGGGGCTCGGGGGGGGGGGGGTGTGTGTGTATTTTTCTCTCCTGGTGCACTTTGGGTTGCTTGTCCCATGTACTAGCCGCTTGCTTCTCAGAAGTTTCCCAGCTTCAAAAGAAGTACGACAAACAAAAAGCCCGATTCTGCAACCGATGGAGAGACATCAGTGGCAGGAGACTGGGGGGTGCTGTCAAAGACACCCCCACATCGCTGATTAAGGAGCTGCCAAGGCTTGTTGTAACCCCTTTAGGGTTTTAAACCTATTTCTCAGGAGAATACGGAGTTAGACACTCTGCCGGTTGGGAAGAAGAAACCGCTGCCGTGTCTCAGGCCTGTTGGTGGACTCCGTGGAGACTGCGTCCCAGTGAGGACCCAACGTGTCCCGGGGGGGGACAGGCTATGCCGGGAGGCTCCGGTGTTTCCCCCGTTGGCCTTTTCCCCCTCACAGGAGCGGGGCATTTCACCCACACCGGGTTACAGGGCTGCTCGGGGGGGGTCCTTGGCCTTTCGCGTACGCCGGTGCCGGGAGGATGCGGGTGGGAACGATGGGCACCCAAACGCCCGCGCCCTCGCCCTCGCCGGCCACCGCCCGGGCTCCCCCAGCGGCCGCCGACCCCCCCCCCCCCCCCCACACAACTCC
>NW_009260396.1:304238-318407 GCF_000687185.1 Egretta garzetta | reverse complement strand
CCGGCCCCCCCGGTGCCGCCCCCCCTGCCCCCCCCCTCCCCGGGGCAGGGGAGGGTGTTTTGGGGCGGCAGCCCGGAGCAAAACCAGCTCTGCCCACCGAGAAGTTTGCACGGGGCGGCGGGGTGGTGGTTTTTTTTTTTATTTAGAGAGGGATGGACCCCACACCCAAGAGGAGAAATAAACCCTTGGCCTGGGCGGCCGTTACGGACCGGGCAAGTTCTTTGACTTTCTCACGGTTTGCTGTGAGGTATTGGCGATGCCGCCCAGGTTTTGAGCGGCGTATCTACGTGAGCGCAGGTGACATCGCGCCGCTTTGGGGGACGGCGGAGGAGTTCTCATTCTCATCGGGTTTTAACCTCCCCGGCCTTCTCTGGGCTGCACTTGCCATGCGTTGCCCGTGGCCCTGGACATCTCGTTTTTCCTGTCGGTAGCTCCGGTGGCTGAGAGCTTGTTTCCTCTTCTCCTTTTGTGTTAGCGGTAGCTCCTAATGGAGGCGGCTTCGCTGGCTCCCTCTTTTCCAGCTGCTTCTACAAGGCGCAGGAGCCAGCACATGTGACTGGGCAGATCTCGGCAGACTAGCAAGTGCTCGCCGGGCTGCTGCTCGACAGCCAGCCACCGGCGTGGGGATGCCCACGCCCCAGCACGGGGAGTCGCGGGGACCCCCTCTCTTTCAAAAGAGCAGCCGCGAAAACTTGAAGAATACGAGCATTTGGGATCTATTCTGTTTGCCTTTTCTTTTTTTTTTTTTTTTTTTTTTTTTTTTCCACGCCACCCCCTCTCCCTCCCCGCTTTCTACGAGTGCTTATCTGAAAGAGGTTCTGGTTTTGTTTTGTTTTAAAGAATACAGCTGCCCCCGTGCTCGCTCTCCATCTGAAGTCATCATTGTCAGGAGCAGGCGAACCTCAAAGCGAAAGGCTTTTCTGGGCTTTTACTAGCCTGGTTAATTGATCTGTCCATCAGTTTGCCACAATTAGAAAGCGCTCGCTCCAGACTGGCGGGCTCTGTGTGATCTTTGGTGCTGTGGTTGCAGGACTGGGGTCTGGGGGTTTTATTTTAAGGTTTCTGCTCCTTATGGTTCTGAGAGGTAGGGCGATGTGAACTGTATGATGGACTGATGCTTTTGAAATCTTAATGTGATTTAAATACCAGCACGCTGCTGATCGCTTTAACAGAAATACCCTGCTAACATATTCATCCCAAACCATCCTTCACGTTTGTCATGTCCTGGCTACCTGAATCGTTCTCGAGCTTCAGCTGGAACTGTCTAAATATTTGCTTGCGATAGGAAACTGTGTGTTAGTCTGATTTAACAGGACGTTTTGGATTTAAACATTGATTTCTGTTTGTTTTCCTAATGAATTCAGTGCAGCATTTTAAATTGAGTAGCAGCACGGGCTTTCTAGCTGCCGTTCTCCGGCAGAACGGAATTGCTGCTACGGTGAAGTGTAGCATTGCTTATAGGTGTAAAATCAGCTGGAAAACTCCAAACCTGCGGGTGCAAATAATTTCCTCAACTTTGTGAGAGCAGATCCTTTCTGGATGCTCCCTTTGCTGTGGGTTGACGGTGATGATGGCACAGAACGGTTTAATGCCACTTAGAAATGTAGCACTGGGAGGGGGAACCAGTCACAGTCTCGATCCGGTAGCAGAAATGTTGTTGTTTCAGAAGCCACTGAGGTTTTCTCATCCAGCTTAGCCTAAGGTTGGTGCTCTGTCCTTCTCGCCAGTCGACTGCATCACCTTTCTGTCTCCAGTCTGACACCCTTATTATTTGGGGTTTTAACCTCTCTGGGCAGAATACGTACGGTAATTTTGTTTGCTGCGATGGTGTTAATTGCAGCTGTGTGTTTCGGGGGCCACATGGACCGCGGGATGGGTGTGTGGGCACAGTCTGTGGATAACAGATTTAAATAAAGCTTGGCGATTATTTGGGGGAAATAGACCCTTCAGCGAATGCAGCACTGCAAACAAGCCCTTAGCAGCAAATCTGCCCAAAGTAAACATTTGAAAATAATCAGAAATCATGGGCAAAGGCGTGCTTGCTGTGTGACATTGGGCTCAGATCGTGAGGGAATGAATGAATGATGGTATCTGGTGCTGCAGAAATAGGAAGGTATGCTCAGGTGCCCAGATATCACATCCAAAAGGAGCTGTGTGGGACTTTTTTTTTTTTTTTTTGCCCCATCTAATGCTCAGTTAACCGTGGTGATACACCCCGTGGAAGTAATGCCAGGACCAACCCCCGCCTCGCGCCCAGCCAGCCGAACCAATTAAGCCCCAACTATCATATTGTTAATAATACGTGAAACGGCAGTTCAGGTAACTGGGCAATAGAAAAACTGAAAAATAACACACACCACACACACACCCCGCCCCAAGAAGTCATAAACCTAAAAATAGCTTCAGAGGCGAGTTGTGCGCTTTGTGCTGCGGGCCACCATGGGCTGGGGTAGCCGTGTATGTGACGGCCAGGGAAGTTCGAGAGTCCCAGGGGCTTTCCTCCGAATCCGGGCAGCTTTCAGGCCATCTGGGTTGGTCTTCTGCTTCGCCTTGCAATGTGTCTGCGTGCCTGCTTGCAGCAGGTTATGGGCGAGCTGCAAGCAAGCCCGTTACATTCGTGGCTGCAGGTTTGTGTCTGTCTGTGGGTATTTCCTCTAGGTGTGAAGGCTGGGGAGTGTTTATGGCTTCTGGCTGCAAACTGTACTTAAGGGGGGATAAAAGGGGATGCTTTGTAGATGGTGCTGAGCAGGACTCATGCCCCTCGCTTCAGCGTGAAGTCTGTAAGGCACAGGAGGGTTCTGCAGAAATGCTCGTAGCTGTCTGGCATCTCCTTTTTGACTTGGACACAAGGCGTGGTTTTTAATGACAAAAAAATACTAAAATTCACGGCCAGGTTGCTGCTCTGAGTGAATGAGTAACCTGTAACAAGACCATTAAGACTTAACCCTCGAAGCTTTTGCACTCGCAACCCCTGTACTGGCAAGTGATGTTCCCTAAGTAGGGAAAATGTACGTCAGGGTAATGCTGCTGGGTTTATTTCTTGAGACGGAAAGAAATGTGATTGTATGGGACAGTGCAATAGGCCTTTACCCACTCGTGGCCCAGACTTGGTATTCCAGCACGAAGCTTTATTATGAAAAAAGTAGAGGTGCGATGATGTTTCATGTGAGCGTAACAAAAAAAAAAATAAATAAAAATCTTTCATTAGAAGAACAGGACTGTGGAAATCTTTATCTTGCTGTAGAGCGAAATAAGGGACTGATGTTAGTGTTAAGAAGTTAAACCAAAGGATGGCATTAAGAATAAATATAAATCTAATTAAAATGAATTCATTTTGTACCTGTCCCCCGTCAATATTTGTGCCGTTGGAATTGAATTCATGTTAGGTGTCATTTTTTCGCTGGCCGTGGGGGTGAAACCCTGCACCAAATAGGAGAGCGCTGGCAGGATGCGAGAAGTGCAGCTGGCTGAGTGGCGCAGGCACCCCGAACCTCTCGTTGAAGTCTCTGAACTGTCAGTGTTACAGTAATACAATTTCCGACGAATATTTGGAGTTAAATCGCAGTGGAAGCCCCTCAGCTAAGGACGGTGGTGCTGCTCCCTGGTTCTGGCTGAAATGAGGGTGACTTGTCTGGCGACGCAGTTGTTGCTCCCATACTCAGCGGATCACTGATACACACCGAATTTCCTGAAATCTTTCCTAGAGGTGTGTGGTTATCAACTCCGTGCGAGTCAAAAATAAGATGAGGGACTCTTCTGATTTTTTTGCCTGCGTTCTCTTAGGCGTGAGCCTGCCTAACGAGAGGCATTAAACGGCCTCTCGGTGACGGGGAACCGAAGGTGCCTTTCCTCGGCCGGCTAAGAAATGTGGGAATAGGCAGCGTAGCACGCTGCGAGGCCGGCGGCGCCGAGCGGTCGCCCTTGGTGCCTCCATGCCGTTAGCGCTGGAGCACAGCAAACAAACACCTCTAAGATGGGGAAGCCGCTGAGGCGAAGGGTTCTGGAGCAGAGGATTGCGCCGCCAGGGCAGGTTTAGGCTAGACATTGGGAAAAACTTCTTCACGGAAAGGGTTGTCAAGCTCTGGAATGGGCTGCCCAGGGAGGTGGTCGAGCCCCCATCCCTGGAGGGGTTTTAAAGAAGGGCAGATGAGGGGCTGAGGGACATGGTTTAGTGGTGGGATGGCAGGGTTGGGTTAAAGGTTGGACTTGATGATCTTAAAGGTCTTTTCCAGCCAGAGTGATTCTATGAAGGTACGTGGGTCAGCTTGCCAAGAGCGTTATGGGTCTTACACCTACGCTTTTCACATATGGCATGGCCGGGAATGCCGCTTTTATCGCTTTTTTTAAAAAAATTCTGCCTTGGATTATAGGTGCGTCTTCATTAAAGCCGCTCGGTGGAATCCTTGCAGGGGGCTGCTTTCAGTTACTCGTTTTGTAATTCTTCCTCTGCCGTTTGGATTGCCCAGCATTGTTTAGAGACTTACACCACGGGTTTTCGAGGGGTCTTTACTGTAACACGTGCGCCTAGGCACCGTGACGAAAAAGAGCCTCGTGGCATCGGCAGGGTCTCAGCTCGCCGTGCTGGGGAGCGGCTCAGGGGGAGGGAAGCCCTGGGATGCGCCCGTGCCCTGGCTGTCTCCTTCCCCTGCCGCAAGCAGCCTAGCGCAGCCCGGGTGGGCTGCTTTTATCCCTGCTGCGCTGCCGATCCGGGTGCCGTCCTGCGTGCCGTGGGCACGAGCGCTTCGGGAAGCTGCGCGCGAAGCAGGTGGGCTCCCGCGAGGCTGAACTGGAGTGGTTTTGGCGTTGAAGAGCGTGGGATTTACGTTAAATGTGCTGCGTTCGGGAATAAGACGCTGTTTCGCTTCAGAGCTGCTGGTTGCTGTATGCCTCGTGTCCCAGTTCTCTTGAACAAAGGTGTGACTAAACAAAAAAATTATGATTTTGATATTCTTTCTTTTTTTTTTTTTTCCTCCCCCTTTGTAAGCCACATGACAGGAGGGCTTGCTGGCACCCATTGTTCTTCAAGCAGTTTTTTGAAGGGCTTTCTCATGCTCAGCTCTGAAACTATACAGCTTGCCCAGCTCAGCAGGCTTGATTTTTTTTTTTTAAATAAAAGGTCTTGGCTTTTAGTGGCTGCATGTGTATCAATATTTCAAATTATTTACGATGCTCTTAGAAATAAAAAGGAGGCATTTTCCTAGCATTGATTTGAACAAGACCGCTTTGCTGGCAGCTTATTTTTCAATGTCTAAATTATCATCCTTTAAATAAAATCACCGTGCTAAGAGAAGCATCGAGATCCCTGGGCATCGCTGAACTGTGCTGCTTCATACGTACACCATGCACGGCCGCCTATTGTTCCTGGCTGTGGCCTGTGTAAAGCACGGAGGAGAGGGAGCTTTAGCCTGCCTTCACACGCCGCGGCGTTACCCGCTGCCGCTGGGCTTCATTGTAGCTTCGAGCGCCTGCAGAATACCTGCAATAGGCTTAAATTGGCAGCGAAGAAAAGAAATGGGGAGTCGCAGGCGTGCGAGGAGAAGATGAGCCCTTTAACTAAACCCTGAAATGGAGGGGGCTCGGCGCTTTGCGGGAGCGACGGTGTTATGTGATGGTTTGATAGGGCAGCGGGCAGATTGAGCACTTTCTTGCTGAGTGAGGTTTGGGAATTTGTGGAAAAAGGAGAAGGATTTGGCGGGGGGGTGGAGGGGTCGAGAGGGGCACTGAGGCATCTCCCTCTGCAGAGGGAGGATGGAGAGGCACCAGGGGAACGCAGGCAGTGAGGAATAAACAACCATAATCACATATTGATAAACGTGGAAGATTTGGAAGGAGGAATAACGTGCAGACTTGTGAAGGAAACTAGTGGGCAGCAGGGTTGGTGGTTTTTTGTTTTGTTTTTTTTTTTTAATTTAAAAAAAAACTGGATGCAAGAGGCATGTTTGGTTTTGTTTCTTTGTCTAGCTCGGTCAAAATCAGCTCAAGAAAGCAAGGTTGGAGGTGGTTCAGAGTAAGGAGGCACAGCAGATCTCTCCAAGGTGAGCACGGTAGCAAAGGAAAAGGATTTGGCAGGTATAATCACGCATAGATAGAGAAGAGGAGATTTTTCTTAAAATCCTGGCTAAATGCCAGGTGGCAGGACAGGTAAGAAAATCCTGACAACTTGGATAGGTAAATCCCAAGCTGGGAACTCCTTGATTTCAGCAAATTGCACGAGCAGCGGAAGAGAACTGGGAGTTTGAGGGATTTGTGCCCTAAACCATCACTGAGTAACCCCGACTCTCTCGCACATCCCTAATTATCTGCAGAGGCCGGTACGGTAACGCCTCCGGCGCTGGGTGGAGCGCCTGGCGGGGCAGACCCTGTAAAGACTGCTGTCTGTCTGCCTCCCTCTCCCCTCCCGAGAGCCCTGGCATCTCGTCTCTCCCTCTCTTAGATGCTGGATTTCGTGAAAGATCTCTAGGAATGTAGTCGCTTGGGATTCCTACTGTCCTTCTCACGTTCTGGTTGCAAAGAGGCGAATCCTTTCAAATCCTGTTAGAGAGCCCAGGCAGCGTGATTGGGAAAGCACCGCTCAGCCAGCCTTCAAAGAAAAGCCCTTTCCATTTCTTCCCATATAGCAGAAGAAGAGCTGGGGAATAATTCCCACTTCAGAATAAATTACCAGCTTTGCTGGAATCTCAGTCCTGACACCTCCGAGGCTATAAAGGTGTGATTAAAAACCCAGCCCCACTTGGTGCTGGGTCAGAGGGGGCTGTAGCTCTGCGTGGGGGCTGCGGGTCAGCACCGGTCATTAGGAATAACTTCAGCCCAGCGCCCGAGTTCTTGTTGCAAGTGGCGTAATTACAGTGCGGGTGATGCATCGCTACCTGCGAAAGGCTCTTGTCTGCGTGATCGGCATCAGTCGTCCTGCCTGAAACCACTAATGAGCTTAAGAACGCTTCTGGTTTTTTTTGGCGCTTAACAAAAATTAAATCCTTCCCTCCAAACAAAAATGTTGTCGCGTGCTTAGCCCGATGCTTTCATGCAAGCACAATGGGTAATCGCTGACCTTGCCTGAGATGCCACCTCAAAGCTCATTACTGAATAATTGGGTGATCCTTAACCTTTCCACAAAGTTCGGGGGGTTGGGGAGCTTGGGGGGGTGGTTTTTGTGCTGATAACATGACTTATCCCAAGTCTCGGCCTTGAATTTCAGGCACTGGGCTGTTCCAAACTCCATCTGTCCACTAAGTGAATGTCAATCCAATTTAAGCTTGCATATGTTTCCAAGGAAACCATCCGAGGCAGCGGTGAGAAGTGGACCATGGAGGGGCCAGGAAGCCAGCGCAACAGCAGCATTTTTACTTTTCAGTACTTAAACGTGATTAAAACCTAGTTAGCTGTAATAACCCAATACAGAGCAGTGTTTAGAGTACTTGAAGGTCAGATAGTTCCTTTTGGAGGAGTCTGTGCTGTGTGTAAATGAAACATAGTCAATGTAAAAATAAAAAAAAAAAAGGCTGGAGGGGGGGGGAAGTGGCTTCAGGTCCTGCCCCCGCGGTCTCATTGCAGCTCTCAGACCTTTACACTTTCCCGTATAGATGATGGTTTTATATCTTGCAGTCCTAATTTTGTTTCCTTTCTAGCAGGCTGGAAAACTCAGGCAGCTATATAAAAACTTGTCTAACCCCCCAGCTGAACAAAGCAAGCTGTAGATGCCTTCTCCCCGTTCTGCCCAAAGGAGTCTTTATATGTATATTTAGACCCCTTCCAAAAAATACAGATTGAAAGTCGTTAGGTAAATTAAAGATCAGTGTCTGGTCACATTAAAAGAGCACCAAAGCCTGTTAGTGCTGCATGCTGGTGTATTCCTGCGCTGGTTTGGGGGGCAGAAGTAGTGATACCCATGGCCCCAGGAGCAGGAAAGCCGATGAATATTGGGATATTTGCTTCTGATCCCTCGGACCAAGGGGAGGTGCTGCGGTGCCCTGGGGGCTCATCTCTTACCCAAGGGGTGGGAAGTTCCGGACGCTTACCGGCTCAAGCACGCTTAGCCTTTCGGAGACATGCAAGGAAACTCGTAAGGTGAGACTGAGCATGAGGCCGCCTAGGTTTGTTGGTGTTCGTTACCTTTTGCAGACCCTGCCAGTGGGCCAAGTCGACCACAGCAGAGAACTGACAGGACTCGTGGCATGCCCTGCATCCGCGGGGCTCTGCTAGTGCCCCCGCGCTGCGTGGCAGAGTTGTGAGCATGGGGGGAAGCAGCAGAGCAGTCCGGAGACTTAAAGGCAGCATTTGTGCTTGATTTCTGTGTAGAAGAAATGAGGGTTGGGGTTTTTTTTTCTTCCCCATTTAGAGGAATTCATCTTCAGTTGAGAGTTTAAATCCTGCCTTGCTTTCTGAAGAGAAATGTATTTCTGCCTGTTAATACAGCCATTAAATAAAATGTTTATCTTGGTTATTGAAATGAGTAGCGAGGGTTTTCACTTTGGAGCTCTAAACTGAGATATTATCTGTCATTTTGGTTTAATGAATGCTGCTGGCACGCTTGGGCTTAAAATGTTTTACTGTGACAAAGAGCTGAAGCAGGAGCTGAAATTCTGGTATCTGGGGATATCCTGCGTGGGTATATTGTGTCCTCGTGCGTCCTAACTGCGACACGAGGCAGAAACTCTGCAGCTCAAAGCTCTCTGCAGCTGTTGTCCAGCATCAGATCCTCTTTGGATCAAATCTCCGGAGATTCGGACTGCCAGTGGCAAAACTGGCTGCGGGGAGCTGCGTGTCCAGGAGTCCTCGACCTTGGGGCTGAGGCTGGTGGTGGCGTGGTGGTTCTGGCCAGGGAGGGGGGGCTTTGCAGCGCACACCTCCTTATCAGCCGTTTACCCTTCCACGTCTGGGCGCAGCATGGGAAAGCAGAGCTTGCTGCAGCTTTATTGTATCTCCCAGCAGCTCCTGGAAACTTCCTACCAGTTCTTCTGCCGTCCGACCGGTAGCTGCGAGCGTCTCCTGCTGCCACTTTGGCTCTGCTTCAGCTGGCAGCTCTTGCAGCTGCAGGCATCCCTCTCTGATCGCCTCTCCAGTCAGATTTATGATGGTCTAGCTTCAGATTTTGTTCTACTTGTACCCCAGCCCGCTGGAGTCTGTGGCTCTAAACTGTTTGCATCTTTTACCCTAGTGCTCTTGTGCCAGTGACTTGGATGTGCGGGGGCATTTTTCTCTTGGCCATCCATCTGCCCCATGTGTTGAACATCTCGATGTTCAGTGTCCTCAGATCCTGTAGTTGACAATCCAGGGATAATACTGACTTATCTTTGTTTCTCCGCTTGCCGGTGCTAGGAGTTCCTCAAAAGTTTTGCTCTCTTCTTCCCTGTTATGAATATATTCTCCTTGAAGCTGGAGTTGGAGGAAGCATGGGGTGTGTCTTTGAAGTATCGGAGCGCTCATTTGTGAAGAACAGCTTGCGTAGTGTTTATAGGACTCTCGTCTCCGGTACACAACACGCTTGGATGTTCTGAAGCCACAGCCTGACTTCAAGGGACTTTCCTGAAAATGGAGGCACCCGTGACTTTTCCGTAAAGCTATGCTGGACTGTTCAGAAGCTTTGTGGTTCCCAGGAGGAAGTCGTAATTACGCTCCTTTGCCAGAGAGCCGCTGTTGGTTTTTCCTCTGGAGTTCCCACTGGCTTCATGGTGACCTGTGCTGATGTGAAAACAGAAGTCTTCGACGACTGGGTGCTGCCGGGCTCCCCTTGAGATGAGACGGTGCTTCTGCTTAGGGAGCAAAGGGCTAAACGTGCCCCTCCTGTAGCCGCCGGTTTGCGTGGGAAGCATCCGGGTGCGAGGCCAGAGTCGCTGTAGGTCAGGCTTGTGTTGAAGCTGGAAGCCGTATCATGAAACTGTCTTAGTCCCAAAGCAAACAGTAGCTCTTGGTGCCCGGGAGTCTGTCTGCATCCGACGATGCTTGTGCCCTATGCGAGCTGAACGGCTCCTGGTGGTTCTCTTGTAACGCGTGGCATGTAGTATGGCAGCGTGGTATAGAGTTACTGCGGCGCCTGTTTGGGTTAACTAGCCTCTTTTTTTAGTGCGGTCTACGAGAAGCGCTGTTAGCCTGGCAGCGCGGTGCTAGATGGACGTGGAAGCTGGGGAGAGATGCAATACTGAACACGCGTGCTCTTAAAAATAAATGGTGACGATGACAATCGAGCTTCAAAGCGGCTCTGCGAGCTGTACGGCCCCCATTTCTGTGTGCCCGTGGCGGCAGCGAGTGGAGGGAAGGAGCTTGGAGCGGTCGTAGTCAGCCCTGCTGTGGGGCAGGGGATGAGTTGTACCAAAATGTTGCTGACAGATGTTCTTCTAACCATTTTTTTTTTTTAACCTCAACTTCTTCAGGCGATCTCATGCTTTTCCTAGCCCAGCAGGAAGGACAGATGTAGGAAAAGACTTCTAAACCTCCCGAAGTGCGGTTTTACATCCTTTCCTTCTCTCATTCCCTAGAAAATGCCGTATCACCATCTTCTTATGTGTTATGAACTTACTTTCTCCGCCCTTTTTTTTTTAACCACATGACGTAAGCCCCTACGCCCTCCCCTTGCTGGTCACCTCCAAGTCCTTCGCTGCTCCCTTGCTCGTCCAACATTACGCCCGGCTCGGAAGGACGGGGGCCAGCTGGAGCCTGCTCCCCTCTGGACTCCTTCCACACTGCGCACGGCGTGTCTGACACGCGGCGCTCCTGGGCATCTACCCCAGCACGATGTTTATTTTTTATTTTTCCACGACGGTGGGATGTTGTTGACTCATCCAGCTTGTGCTCCTCGCTAAACCTGGGCTGCTTGCTGCAGACTGCCACCTTGCTGCCTGCTGCCTTCTGGCATTTGTGCGACCGGGGAGTCCCGCCTGTCCGGTGTGCGAGTTGTCTCTTCGGCCCTGTTGGTGGGCTCTTTAATTTTATTTTTTATAACGCTTCTCTGGTCCATCAAGATTGTATGTGAACCCATAGCTTGTCTTCTGCCTTGCTTGCTGTCTCTCCAAGTATTACCTCCAGGAGAGTCTGTGACTTACTGATAACTACTATGTGACTTGCTAATAAAAAATTGAAAGGTCCCAGGCCTGCCCCCGAGGAACCTGCTACGGCTGTTGTTGCGTTTTGTCACTGCACCGTTCGCTTTGGGGGAAGGCCGTGTTCGAGTCTGCCTTACGGTGCTTTTCTTTAGGCCACATATCCCTCGCTGGTGCCTGGGGACGTCCCGGGGAGCAGCCTGAGAATAATCGAGGAGCAAAACCCAGCGCTTTGCTCCGACAGCAGAGCATTGGCCATGCTAAGCGGCAGCAACCGGGCGGGTTCGATAGATGATTCACAAATGCTTCTCCTTGTAGACAACTGCACCGGCAGGGTCTGCTCACGTGTGCTCCTGGGCACGCTTTCTGCCTAAGGTCACGGACCAGCGGTGGGCGTCTGCGCCGCAACCGAGGGAGCGTAACCCCACAGGGCCCCCATGGGACACGAGGCACCTTCTTTAACCAAATCCCCACAAAATTCAGTCTGGAGCTCTTGGGATTGAGTGCGTAATTTACTGTTCTTAATTGTTCATGATTTTTTTTTTTAAGTCTGTTTTTCCTTCTGGCTGCGCAAGATGCAACAAAATCCAAGGAGTATTTTGGTGTGATGTAGTTGAAACGGCTCACCTTACTGAAAATGTCTTATCATACCCATTGCTTTGAAAGCTTAGGTGTGTTTAATCGTTCTCTTTCTGAATGGCCAAACAGTGTCACGCGTGTGTAGGTAGATAAATGCAAGTTAATGAGTGGATATAAAACAAATCACTCCCAGCGCAGGACTGCAAATGCTGTCCGGTCCATTTAAAGGAGATATTTGTTGCCGTGACTGAGGGCACAAGCAAATGTGTGTATTTAAATGTACCTCTAACGATACAGGTAAAGGATGAAAGAGCTGGGGCAGCTCTAATGGGAGTTAAATGGGCTCTCTGGAAGCGGTGTTCCAGTGATTGGGCTTCTAGTTGTCAAAAGTGGCTGAATTGCCTGTGTTTGGCTTGTGGGTTCTGTTATTTTAATACCACTTAGCAGTTCTTGTATGGAGACCTATGACAACATCCAGCTGCCTTGCTCGAGCGTTTTCTCTCCTCGGATTTCGGATGACAACATCATGCCAGCTGCCGGTAGCCAGAAATGCTCCTCCAGCTCTGCTTGGGACCTCTGGCAGTGCAGGCCCTCTGCTTTCCTGGGCTTAAATTATCCAAATTAAGCGATTCCTCTGCCTCGGCCAGAGGTGCGTGGCAGCTGTCGTGTTTGAAGTAGTGAAGGCTCGACGCGCGGTGCTTGGGTTTCCCCAGCCCGGACCCCTCGTAATTCTGGAAGGAGCCAGCGCTGGGCACTTAAAACCTTGAAGTGCTAATTGCTTAGTAATGAAAAGTGTAATCGCCAGGCAATTAACTTGAAGCACTTAGTGGCTGGTAGAGGTTCAGGCTGGGCTGATGAAGACATTAATAACTTTAGGTTCCAGGTGAAAATCTCAGCCGTTCCCTGTACGAGTGCGCCTGCGCCGTGGGACTTCCCGCATGCTCCAGGTTGACCCCGAGCCTTGCACCTTCCTACCCGCTGCCTTGCCAGGGCGTGTGTGCCTGTGTGCTGATTCCCTTCATGGAGAATCAATTAACAAACCGGCATCTCCATAAATTGCACTTCAGCCATGCAGCCTGCAGTGAATCTGGCTGATGATTTTGAGTCTTTGCTCTTGTTTCTTCCCCTCTTGCCCATCCCAAGAGGCTGACCAGAAGCTTTGTGTTGCTTTTTTTTTTTTTTTTTGACTGACCAAATACATTAAACCAGTTGTGTTGTGAATTTTAAGAGGACTTCTTCACTTACCTTGTACACATCTGTAAATACTGAGCATTAAAAAGCAGGGGGGAAGGTTTTACAGTAAGTTTAGTTAGGCGAGGCAGTTTTAACCTTGGTCGCAACTGTGCCGCTAGAAGATGCGTGAATGTAGACCCACGTGTGTGGTGTTGATTGATTCTGTATTTTGTGAAGGGAAAACAATAAGTGTGTATTTTAAAATATTTTGTAGAGCTGTTTTCGGGTGGACCTGCTTCTGGAGGAAACCTATGTGCCCACCTGGTAACTTTTAGGTACTGGGACGGCAATGGGTGTCCTGTAACTTCACCCTTCCCTGCTTGGAACTTGAAGTTTCTAGACCTGCAGAAGTTCTGCCCAGTTTGATGAGAATATCTTGAGCTTCAGCCACGTCTGAACTTTTATTCCATAAGTTCAAATGCAGCAAAGTCGGTTTCAGGTGTAAGCTCCGCTTAGTGTTCAGTGTGGTGCTGTGGTCTCTAAGACATACAGGGAAGGAGAGTGTTTAGTTACAGGGAATGCAAGTGTTTTATCAAGTCCTTCTTTGACTTAAATTCAGGATTGGGACTGAAGCTCTCAGATGGAAAACTGCTCAGCCTGTCACCTTCTTTCACCGGTGTCCTCAGCTGGGGAGGTGTCTGGAGGATGCTGATACTTCAAGTGATGGTAGGAAAGTGAGGCTAAAGAAACAGAAAGTCTGTTTTCTTTTGAAATGACTGTGGCACTTTGAGTATAAAGAGGAATCAAAACCTGTGATGGAGGAAACGTGAAATCCCAGAAAGGCGTTCTGCTTTATGGACAACTTGCTTTGCATAGCCCAAGCTGAGCTTGAGGTGATGTGAAGCTACTTTTACAACTGCTTAGACAGAATAGGTATTTCCAAATGAAAGTCAGTATTGGCTTCAGTACTTATTCTAGAACTGAAAATACATTCAGATGACAGTTTTAGTCTGAAGTAGTTGTTCTGGTCAACGTATTTCAGCTGGGGATGAGTCAGAACACAGGAATCCTCGAAAATACTACGTGAACTTGTTACTCGACATAGCCTTTTCTTGCCTGCCTGGCTTTAAGGCTTCTGTAAATTTAAGTCGAGGTTATAAACATGCGTGTCTGTTAAATTTTAAAAGCCAGTCTCTCTTCCGTGTTCCCCTCGGAGATGCTAACTGATAGAGCCAGCACCCGGAGCTGCAATGCCAAGGATTCTGACACCGAGGTGGGTGCTGCCTTGTCAGGCAGCTTTGAGGGACGCTCTGCGGTGAGGAAAAGGAGATGAAGGTTACTTCAAGAACTTCACCCCCCCGCCCCCAACCGCACCGTCGTCTCC
>NW_009260396.1:299146-304195 GCF_000687185.1 Egretta garzetta | reverse complement strand
CCTTGCCCTTCCCTGAATTTCCTTTCTTGGCTTTTTTCTCCCCTAAAGCAACTTTTGAGCTTGCTGAGCAGTAACATGTTGCCTTTGGATCTCAAGGGGGCTGTGCTGACAGTTCCTAGTCAAAAGGGTTGAGAGTGAATGGAGACCTTTGTGGAGGGAGACGTACGGGAGAGGGGAGAAGGAAAGTCCGGATCCAGAGATAGGATGGCAGCGACAGCTTCGCGAAATGGAGAGGAGCTGGCAGGGATGCACCTGCCCTTGAAACTCCCAAAGGCAGCGCAGTTTTGCAGATGCACGTGTAATACATTGAAATCATGGTGCATCTTGAATTATTGAAGCTGAGCAGCTTGGAGGAAGTTCCTAAAGCAGTTGTGGAAGAGTGTGATTATAATATAGAGAAGAGCTTTAATATTTACTATAGAAAAACCTTGCACCTTGTTCTTCAAAATAAAGTCTTGGAGATCATTTGTTATTCCTTTTTGCCCATGTAACCAGGAATGGTGCCAGAGCTCTCTGAGCAAAGTGACATATGATTGATATTTTACCAGACTCAGCCTTCTGCCGTGAAGGAATTTAGTTTGCATTTTGCATATATGGGAAATCAGATGAGCAGGGCTTGGGTTTTTTTTTTTTTTAAACATTGATTAACTTGATTGGCAAAGCTTGTGCTCCTTCTAAAAACATGACTGTCAGAGCTGTCCTGAAATATTTTTGACTTGGCTTTTCGAACTACTTATAGGCAGCTTCCAGGGCGTTGTTAGCCTGGCTGTCACATAGGCAGCTTTACGCGGAACCTATTTCAAGTTCTAATAGGTGATTCTTTGTAAACATGTGATATTTAATAGATCTCGTATTTTAGGCGTAGTAGTAGTTGCTGCTGATGTTCTCTGGGATATTTCAGAAGAATTGCAAAATCCGTGTGAACTGCAGCCTTCCCATTTCCCAGGTTGTCCAGCCTGTGCGCCTCCCATCCTTTCCCGTGCTGCTCTTGCCTAATCTCTGTGCTCTGCCTGTCTTCGTTAAAAGGAGACCTTACTGACTGATTCACTGGGGAGTGATACAGCAAAGGCCAAGTGTCAGAACGCCTCTCAAGCGCGAGTGCTTTCGTTCAGAGTTGTCAGCCTTGAGACAAGTTAAGCCTGATTTTCACCCCCACCTCCACGTACTCATCTGCGCTTGCAGATGCGATGCCAGGGCTTTCCTTTGCCTTACCTGGGCTTTCGGTGCAGCAGTGTGCTTGGGGCTGGTTATCCATGGTTCTCTGCTTTTTTTTCTTTAAGATTGGTTTTTGAGAGGTGAGAAGCTGATGGTGGGCTTTGTGCTGTGGGGATAATTACAGCATTTGCCTTGGCAAAGAAGGGGTTTCTGGTTGGGGGGGGGGCTTTCTGTGTGTACGCTTGTTTGTGTCTTTAACGACATGGTTGCATGTTATTTTTCCCCAGAGCCCCTGAACTGCTCAGTGGGCGAACAGAGTTTGAAGAACAACATCCAAAGCTGGTGGCTACTGGCCCCAAATTTGGGAGTAGCCGTGGGTTCCTGCTGCGGCAGCTCTCTTGTAGGAAGCACGAGCAATGAATGGGGAATTGCCGTACGCTCTATCACCCCTAAGACATCTGTTCCGTTCTCATCCTGGTGCGTGTCTCTAACCTGTTGAAAAGCAAAAGAAACGTGTCCAACCCTTGCGATTCTGTGATTCTGTGTCCCCTCTGAGCGGGGGAAGACAGTTCTCTAACCTGTTGAAAAGCAAAAGAAACGTGTCAAACCCTTGCGTTTGTCCATCTCTGAGCAGACTAGGGGGGCAGAACCAAGTCCTGATCTCCGAATGCTTCCAGTTTTTCCTGGGTTTGGAGTTTGGGGAGGCGAGGGTGGCTTTGCTCATGGTTAAGCACAGCGTTTGCATCTCTTCTCCAGCGAGCAAGTGTGAAACTGTGGCTATGCCGGTGCCTCTTGGGCCCTAAACTCACCGGAACAGATTTCACAGGGCTGTCTGGCAAGGCTGTAAGCAACGGCAAAAGCATCAAAGCTTTCTGCGGATGCACAGAAGAACACAGGTTTATGTTTGGGTCACAAGCAGAAGGCTCGTGGCAACTACTGGGGTGGAAATCTTTAGTTCTTAGAGGCCGTAGGAAGTGTTTCTTGCAAATGTTGGTCACGGCTGCACAAATAGGTGTTGGGTGAAGGCTTTGCACTCAGAAACCTTGGGTTTACTTTAACGCAAATATGTGAACAGACTGTGGCTACGAAGCTTGATCTGGTTTTGGTGACTGGTGTTTGAGTTGCTGAGGTCACGTATTGCTTCCCACGCTTCTTTTTACTGTAGCATTTACTGAATATTTAGGCCAAGTGGCAGCCTTTTACTGCAAACGTGACGCAGGGACGTGGCTTCTTAGCATCAGCAGCGGGGAGAGGAAACCTGGTGCTTTTCCAAAAAGGAATGGTGCTGCATTCATCCCCCAAGCAACGCATCTCGTCACTGGAAACATTTTCCCCGCTCTCCCCCAAACTTGTGCATCGTTCTTTGCCACCGATATGGAAGGAGCTGGCTTTTCTCAACTAGATGTGAGTTGAATTAAGCAGTTTACTCCAAAGTGAAGAAAATTCCTCGGCAAGTGACGTTAGTAGAACAGCTCTTGATGCAGTCTCTTCTCCAAAGGTGTGTGCCTGCCTTTGCCAGCAGATGTGACAGGCTGAACCTCAGCCTCCGAAGGTGTGAGCGTGCCCGTGCGGCGCAGCCGTGGCAGCGTGAGCTGCGTGCCGCTGGTCGCGTTCGCCGTAGTGGCGGAGGTGCCTTCCCTACCCGCCCAGCATGGCTCTCTGGGCTTTCCAAACTGCTTTGGCTGGGGAATTTTGAATTCCCCTTTCGGCATTTGGGGCTGGCAAACCGTATCGCGGTGCTGGTGTGAATGTTGCCTGCAGAGAGGGGTTCAGGGAGTGCCTTCTGCCCCGGGCTCCGCGCCTGATCCGGATGCTGAGAATTGGGCTCGTGTTCATGGGGCTCTCATGCACTGAAGTCGAGCTTCAGTGGTGCAGCAGGGATATTTTCCCCCCCTCCCTCCCCCCCTTTTTTCTTCCTTGTGAACACTGCTTGCTGGGGCTGTGGAGAGTGCGAGAACAGCCAGAGGAATTGAAATTTTGGCTTCCCTGCAAAGCGCTTCAGAGCACTGCCACTAGGCAAGATCTGAAACCAGATAATGGAGGCTAGGACAGGCCCTCCCAAGAAATCAGCTGGGGAACTTCTCTGCTCGTGTTTGTGCAAGTGGTCAGCCGTGCAAGTAGGGACTGCACCCCGCGTGGTTCGTTCTCGGCTTGCCGTCGCTCTCAGCCAGGTACAGCGCTTTTTTGTTTTTAAAGCATCAGGTTATAATTGCAGTTGCTTGAGCACTGTGATGCATCACGGCCACACATGTTCTGCAACACTCCCAGCTATGTGGCTGGAGCACAGGCTTTCACAACGAAGTTATAATTACTGGTGTGGGACCGGGGAGTGGAGCAGAGGCATAGTCCCGTGCAACTTCCAGATCCTCTCTTGGCTGTGCCAGAGTTGCCCTGGATCCCTTTTTGCAAGCCTTCTTGAAGCTACGGAGGCATGGGCTGCGTCCCCCGGTACAGTATTCGCGTGGCTTTCGGGAGGTGCTGGCAAGTGAGGGAGAGGAACGAGCCTCTTCTGCGGTCTAATGAGCTCTGTATAAACAGTTTTCTCCGGAGCACGTGGATGATGGAGCTCTGGAGAAAAATCGGGGCTGGACCCTGGGAAGACAAATTGCAGGCTGCAACAATTACAGTTTTTCTAAATGTTGGGGGTTGAAACGATGCTTCTGCTCGTGGGACTCGCGCAGCATTTGGGTAATTCAGCCTGGGATACCTGACGGTTGTGTGATTTATCTGGATTTCCGAGAGCTCCTGGGAGGCTTCCTCCATGCAACACGTTCCTTAGAGCACGGAGAATTACTCGACTGTAAAAGCAGCAGGGAGAAAAGAGCCAATCCTCCAGACACTTACAGTTGTAGGGCTGTTGTCATAGCATAAGCTGCGCCAATTTAAATGGATATAAGTTCTTCAAGTAAACAGGGGCTGCAAGTCAACAAAACGATGCCGTGCACGGAGGGGAAGAGTCGTGTTGTCATAACTCTCTGTATATTACTGAAGTGCCAAATGGAATCAGAGCCTTAAAAGCTTGAAATTTCTGTGCTTTTGGCATCGGCTCCTTGGAACGAGTGCGCCTCCGTCGCGAAGCTTTGCAGAGGAGATGCTGCTGGATCGGGTAGTCCCAGACTAGTTTCTTCTCGTTTCACTTGCAATCAAGTGATGGGGGGGAGAGACAGATGCTGCAGCTGCGTGATTACAGGAGATGCAGCTGTTAACACACTTGCTTATTTTCCTACTAATGAGGCATCAACTCTCCTCTGATTTTGCTGTTTGGGTAGTGGTTTTATTCTAGCAGAAAATTGGACCAGTGTTGTTTCTTTTAATTTTTCCTTATTCTGCTCTGGTATGGATTCAACAGCTGTCAAGATAATTTTTCACAACTAGTCTGCTTTGAGGCAGGAGGCAGCAATTCCAACGAGCTTTAAAGCGCTTGGTGGGCTCTGGGTGCAGCTGGTTAGGCTGCGCTGCTTGGAACTTGGTTCATTTCTGATAGTTATACCTAAATCTCTTCTCACCCTTAATCCAGTTCCTCAGCTGCAAGCAGTAAATGGGTGGTTCTGGCTTAAGTATCTTCGCTTTTGGTTCATCAGTTTCTCTTGGGATTTCTTGGAGACTTCTGGGCACAGCTGGCTTTTCTTCTTTGCTTTGTGAAGCAATGCAAAGATGGGAAGGATGCAGAGCCCTGACACTCTCCCTTCCCAGCCGAAATCATAGAATCATAGAATGTTTTGGGTGGGAAAGGACCCCTAGAGGTCACCCAGCCCAACCCCCCTGCAGGGAGCAGGGACACCTTGAACCACATCAGGTTGCTCACAGCCCCCTCCAACCTGGCCTGGAATGTTCCCAGGGACGGGGCCTCCACCCCCTCTCTGGGCAACCCCTGCCAGGGTTTCACCACCCTCA
>NW_009260396.1:296414-299092 GCF_000687185.1 Egretta garzetta | reverse complement strand
AGCAGAGGGGCTCCAGCCCTCGGAGCATTTTAGTAGCCCTCCTCTGGCCCCGCTCCAACAGGTCCATGTCCTCCTTGTGCTGAGGGCTCCAGAGCTGGACGCAGGGCTCCAGGGGAGGTCTCCCCAGAACGGAGCAGAGGGGCAGAATCCCCTCCCTCATCGCTGGCCACGCTTCTCCTGATGCAGCCCAGAGTAGGGTTGGCCTTCTGAAATGAGCACAATGCTTGCTGTAAGTCAACTCGGCGGGGTTGGTTGAGGCATGATACACTTGACTGTCAGGTGGTTTAATTTCGAGCAGCATTCAAAAGCTCCGCTTGTGTACGCTGGGGGAAGCGAGTGGGGTTGTTGGATCCCAGGTGAGCGGTCTCGGCTGCTCCGTGCTTGTTGCTGAGAAGTGAATGAGCAGGAGCATCCTCCTAGCGATGCAATCCGTGCCATACAAGTGATTTTGTAGGCGTGGAAAGACTTCTTGGTAGTCCAGCATGCTAAAGATGGCTTCTGTTCAACAGAGTGATCTCCTAAGACTGTTTGCTGCCCAGTGCTGGTTGCATGCGTTCCATGTAGACGAATTGCTGGTTTAGTAGGGTTTTTTTCTTCATGCCTATCACACCACCTCTCCAAAACTGGCAGTGGCACCACTATAGCAGTCTTGTAGCAAGCCCTGCTGAGCACAAGGCTCGGGGAGGCTCTTTCTGCACCTGGGTGTGACAAATCGTGGAGAACAGAAGAATGCACAAAATTCTCCAGACTGAGAGTGACTTCTGTAGAGAGGTGAGAGAGTTTCTCCAAAACAGATGTTGAGGAACAGATCTAAAGTGTTGCACGTGGCTTTTGTGGAATATGGAGCCAACTGTTGGTATCTCCCCCACCCATTGGCCACGATGGTTGGTAATAAATTCACATTGCGTATGGCTCTGGAATAACACGATTCATGACAGATGCTAAAGCTGGTTGTTCCCGCCTCCATTAGAGTATTACGTCGGAAAAAGGACTTGGGAGGGTAAACAAGGCTCCAGCTTCTACAAACCACTCTGTGGGTCATGGCAGTTGTTTTATCGTGGTGGTATCATGGGGAAGTTCCCTGTGTAGAAACGGAACCTTTTTAACCACACTTTGTAACTGATCCCCTCAAAATTGGTTTATTTTTACTGATAATACACTGATAATATCGAGTCAGCGCAGAGCAAATGGACTTCAGTCACGCGTTTGAAGGCAAACAGAATTCACCTGACTTTGGACTCAGGTTTTTAACAGGGTGTGATCTGCAAGAATAACCTCCTCTTGGTCTCCAACCTGAGTTGGTTGGGGAGACCCTTGGCTGGTGGGTTTTTTTGTGATTGTTGGGGTTTTTTGTTTGTTTAGCCAAGGAATCCATGGTGGGAAGTTTTGAGAGGGTAACATTGACTTTTGCAAGTCTGTGCGGCCTGTGTTTCTGCCGCAAAACTGGATTTCGGGGGGTTTACAGTCCCTTGGAAGTGTTGCTGGATGGTACTGGTGTTTTCCTTGCTGGATGGTACTGGTGTTTTCCTTGCTGGATGGTACTGGTGTTTTCCTTGCTGGCACTGAAAGGATTTGCTTGACTATTATGCCAGAATGAGTGGGGTTGGCTTATTTTGTCTATCCACAAATTTCCAGGTATTTAGTTACTCATCTGTAGAGAAGCCCTTTGTAGCGTTAGAGCAGCTGACCTGAGTGTGGGAGAGAACACAGAGACCAGATGCCAAGAAGGAGATCTGTGCAGACATAACCTCCTTTTATTAAAAAATAATAACTAAAACCCCCAGCCGCCTGTGATTGCTTGATTACTGTTGTGCCTAAGAACTTGTGTCAAAGGACTTGGGCACCTGAGACTCTTAAAATGGGTTGCACTGCATCGTGGTGCTCTTTCTGCTTTAATGTGGTTTTGACTTTATCTCTGCTGTCGTCTTTGCGTGTTCAACTCGAGCGTTCCTCTTGACATTCCCGATTGCAGCGTGTCGGCGATGGAAGCTGGCTTAGAGTATTAGCTGTGAATGTGCTACAGCACGGCACGAGGTTGCTACCTGTTCTGTGCTGGAAGACTGGTGGCCAGCATTCGGACTTTGGAGAGGGAGGTGGGTTTCTCGCAGTTCTAGGAAACTTATGTAGAAAAAGCGAGGGGGAGATAGCAGTTTTCGTTTGGGGTATTGCTACTTAAAATATCTTTTCTGGAACCTAAGTATAGGAATGCTTTATTTAAGCTATTGTTTGTCTTGGCATTCCTTATGGGGTCAAACGGGGAAGACACTGTGCTGTTAATGAGACTCCACTGTTGGAAAAAAAAACCCCTTCCTTCAATCTCCACCAGACTTTTTCCAACTCCAGAGCAGATGTGGCACGAACAAAGTGGTATCTGTAGTCCTTGGGTTTTGGTAGATACTCATTCCAATACTAGCAGGCTATAAAGCCCTGGCAAGTGAGTGGCCACAAGGTCAGGCTGCTGCTTGCGAAAGCTGGAGGAGAAAGAGGTGGCTGATGCTGGGTTTTAGGGCAAGCCACAGTTGTTTATTTGGGGTTTTTCACCTCGGAGCACTTCTGCCAGAGGCTCAGCCGGGACAACAGAAAACAGTATGAGAGTTGTAAGGAAACGGCTGGTCCATATAGCCTGGGAAAAGTTATCCTCCCCAGGGCATGGTTATATACGCTGTCTGGTCTACCAC
>NW_009260396.1:285009-296400 GCF_000687185.1 Egretta garzetta | reverse complement strand
CATGGTTGATTTTTTAAATTACAGTCCTCTTGCAAACCCCAGAGGTTATGTGTGGGCAGTTTGGCCTCTTGTGCAAGAATTCCAGTTGGGGGGGGGAATTGTCTGTCTGACTAGATAAGCATCGTCCTAATTTCCAGAACCTGTTTTTTCTTATCAGAAGAAACCGGTGGGTATACATAACTGTTTGCTCCCTACAGAGCATCCCCGGTTGGGCACGAGCCGAGGGAGGTATCCCGTGTGGAACGCGGTGTGAGGGGTCAGTTATCCCGAAACGTGTCGGAGAGAGTCTGACATCCAGAAAAGCAATGTGCAAACCGCCGTGCTTTCCTGTTCCTAAGTTTCTTTCAGTTAATGCATATGTAAGCAAGTCAATTAAAACACATTGGGCTTATTTCAAATAGATAATCTAATTATCAGCTTGATTAAACCATATCAAATGAACAAGTTCTTGTAATTTGGTAGCTTTGTTCTAATCACTGCAAAAGCAGTAGTAGCTTTAATTAAGAGCCTCAAAAGTGGCAGACTGGTGTCGATTGTGTCAATTGAGGGGTGTTCCAGCAAATACCTGATTGCAGGGAGGATTGATTAGGTTGATGCTAATTTGATGACTGACTCTTTGGTGCCAATAAAGGGACTCTGACTAGTTAATAAATGCAAGCAATTGTGTCCTTTTAGGCTGTTTCCAATGCTCAGATACAGGCTTAACTAAATCTATTCCAATATCACCCAATTAGGCTGACTTTTAAAAACGTTTATAGGTAGTATCACCTACCTCTATCCTTTCTTAGCGTTAGACCCACAGCTTCTTATGTGAACGTGTGCTTCTTCAGACTGCGCAATTGCTTAATTTCTCAAACACCTGCCTGCTGCAGGTCGCTCGCTGAAGCTGAAATGGAAGAGTGCAAAGACGTGGTAACCCTTCTGCTAAAAATAAAGCGGGAAAACTAAAAATCAGGTTTAATTTGCTGGATAACTTGGGAAGCCAAGAGGTGGCTGAAGGGGCTCTCCAGGCGGGGCTGCTCCTCTCCTGTCGCTTGCTTGCTAAATACTTAGAGGCCGTGGTGGGCTCCTACTCGTGGTGTGGCCAGAAAGGGTCTGCTCATTGCAAGACTGTAGGTGAGCAGCCAGCCTCTGCTGCTGATGCTTGGGGCGAAGGCAGTCAGCACTTGTCTCCGTTTCTTCTGGGTTTGATGCCTCCTCCCCGCCTTCCCGTGGAGAGCTCCTGCGATGTGTTGCTCGGAGGGAGCCATCCTCCTCCCGAGGCTGGCGTGCCTCGTGCGTTTGCAGGAAAAGTCTCGTTTCTGTAATGTTCTACCTGGCTGGGAAAGTCCAGATGTGCTGAAGCCGTCCGGTCTGCCAGCAGCTTCGTTAGGGTGCTGGTTTGCTCAGCCGCACCTTCAGCGAGGCGGTTCTTGTCCCGGGTGCAGATTCTTATCTCTTCCTTTTTATATTTTAGTAATTTGTGTTGGTTTTGAACAGTGACTTGACATAGCACCTAGATGAGAAGTCAGGAATGACATACAGATGAGTAATTTCTCACCCTCCCATATTTTTAAGGCCTCTCTGCTGAATGTGATGGTTTGGTTATTTGATGTCTACAGCATCTATAAAATGCAACTGTGGGGAACGACAACAGCAGTGAGGAGCCAGGTTCTAACCTGCATAGGGATTTGCATGTATTTAATTTATTAACGTTGGCAGATCTCTGCTTAATAGACCAAGTTTACTTTTCACATGAGTAGGTGGACTTTTTGTTTTTCTTTTGTCTAATTGTTTCAGAAAACGACAATGAAACAGCCTGCCTGTATCAACACGCAAGCAGTCAAATACCTGGGATTTATTTCTGCTGTGTGCCCTGGACCAGCATTCAGATCAGGCTTTAGTAGATTTGATGAGAATTTGTAACGTGTTAAAAACGGTATTGGTGTAACAGGGAACATACTTGGACCGGGAGCTGGGCGAAACAGCTTTCTGGCCGTACCCTGGTTTTCCCAGCTCCTGTGGCATTTGCCGCCACCGCCTTGCTTTTAATTACTATCATGTTCTATGGCTTAATATTAAACCGCATCTCATTGCATCCTGTCTCTTAATTGGCTTAACTGGCCATCACCCAAAAAGACTCTACTGTGTATAGAAACAAGCTTCCCCAAGTATTCCCTAACTGGCGGTTGGTGCTTTGTGGGGAGATGGGTCCCTCTCAGCAATATTAATAGATGTTTTCTTCTGTTCGTTCTCAGGATTGGACATTGATCCTATGACGCATGCCCGGAAGAAACAACTTTTCCTTCTGAAACATCCAGCTGGTTCTGCTGGCCGAGCTTCATCACCAACAGGCAGCAGGAGGATGGACAGGACCGAGGCAGAGTGTGGCGAGCAGAGAGACAGAGATGCCGCCGAGGCTCCGAAGTGTCCGACTGGGTTTGCGGGGACGAACAAAAGCAAGAATTTGCATGAAGTGCGAAAGACGTACCCGCTGCGGAGACGTCTGCTCCCCTCGGTGAACAAAAAGACCTGCAAAGTGCTCCTCACCAGGCTGGAGGATGTGGCTGGATCTCTATCAAAACAGACCCAGAGCTGTAAAAAAAAGGACCTTCCCAGTTGGATGGAGGGTTTGGGATCTGCATTGTTCTCCGAACAAGTTCAGCCTGTGGGAGCAGGGAAGAGTGATTCATCTGGGGAAAAGTGCACAATAACTTATCCAGGGACAGAGCAAGACCTTGATACTGCTCCTTTGGAGCCCAGGAAACGCAGGCTGGCCTCGCTGAACGCGGAGGCCGTGAACAATTTGCTTTTTGAACGGGACGATGGCTTATTATCTGGCAGACGTTTTCGGAGAGACTCCGTGAAAGCTGGTGGAGACTGTACTGTTAAGAGCTTGCATTGCAAGGCCGGTGACAACTGGTCTGCGCTGGAAAAACCAGCTGCGAAAACAGGTAAAGGAAAAAACCGGCATGAGCCCAGTCAGAAATGCAATAGCTGTGACCACTCACTGGATGAGGTCTTTGATGATGGGGCAAAGAGGGAGGATGGTGCCATCTCCTATCATCCCACCCCAAAGAGACTGGCCAGCCTGAACGCTGTGGCCTTTCTGAAGCTGACCCATGAGAAAGACCAGCCCCTGAAGCAGAGGAGTAAATCGGACGGAGAGGGCAAGTCCGAGAACCACTGTTCGAAATCTACGCTCAAATGGGCCAAAGCTGGTAGGAAGAATTGTGTCAAATCCAAGAAGGAAATGGCTAGCTTAAAAACGGAAGGTCAGCACGGCTGGCGAGGACTCGCTCTAGGCGCTTTTGGGAAGGGAGAGCAGCGGGACTCCTCTAGGCTCTACGGGGTGGCAGAACCCGTCCCTTACGAGTCGCTGTCTAGCTCCTACGCTAGCACAGAGGGTTTCTACCACAGACTGCCTTTGCTTATGGGTGGGCAAGCTTCCATGAAGCCAGAGTATGGAAGACCCGGAGAGAAATCCCCGACCCCCAAACAGGAATTTCATCAGCCTTCCTTTCCCGTGCAGCAATTCCCTCCTTTGCCTGTGCCCGGAAACCACACGGATTGTGGATGTCTCTATGAATCCTCACATCTGACTCCATTGAACGGGTTTTACGTTTATTATGGCCAAAGTGGATACAGTGGCTACTCTCACTGCTCTGTTTACCCCAAGGACGAGCTTTCGCAATCGGCTACCTGCGAGGGGCTCTTGGTATCGCCCGGTTCCTTGCCGTCAGGTGCTCATTTCCAGCCCCTCCACTGGTGTAACTCTCCGTACTGTTGCGGAGAAGGAACGGCGATTAACAGTTACAGCGTCTGCGGAGTCGTGCACGTGCCGGAGGGCAGGATTAGTAGCGTGCACACAGGACGGAACAGCTACCCCTACAAAATGCCTTTTGCAGCAGGTAAGGTGCAAAGTGCGAGCAAATCTCGTTCGGCGTTCCTAGGAGAAGAGGGCCGGTTCGGCGCGGTGGCTAACGAAGGTATCTCGTTGCCAGGAGGCAAGCTCCCTCCATGCGTGGTGCGTCTCAGCTTGGCAGCTGAGCTGCAGCTCGCAAAGATTCTGCATTTCGCCTCCCCTTCCCCCCTTTTTAGCCCTGAGGGTTTTTCCCCGCTGAAAGGTCTTATTGGTGTGGAAAGCGTAGAATCGGGGAAAGGATTGGGGCAGTGAGAAGGTGACTCACGACTTGTAACGCGGGAGCTAACCGCTTAGGTTTTGATCCGTGTAAAACGAGTGGGTTTGAGTTCCTACACGCTCTGCAAGGCTTCTCACCGTCCTGCTGTGCCGCTCCGAGCAGAGGGTCTAAAGCACATTAGGCTGAGTGGCTCCTCCATTCCCAAAAGCTCCCTCTCAGGACGGAAGCATCCTTGCGGAGCAGAGCAGTGCGAAGAAGCAGGCATGGCCTCGGTCATCAGACCCTTCCTGGTGCAAGCTGGGGGAGGGGGGTGCAGTCTTTTACAGTTTTGTAGATCAGATCTGGCGGGGCTGTCCGGCAATTCGGTTCGAGTCCAGTGTTTGGGCAGATGCTTGAGTTTGACAGTGGTGGTACAAGTGCCAGGAATGCTGTTAGCTGGGTGAGTAGGGGTCCCATCCGTGCTCTGAAACAGTGCCTGAAAACGAGAACGGTGACGGTGTAAGAGGCGATGTCGTTATCTGCCTGGTTCTCCTCTGTCCCCTCCGTCTTTCTTCAGACTTTGTCCTCCAGTGTGCTTTATCTTGGAGCTTTGCCTTTGCTATTGAAAAATATCTTGTGAAATATTTAGAACTGGATTGCTGGGGGGGGTTATCAGCCACCAGTACGTCATATAAAAGCCATCCTGTGAGACAGCGCTGCCGTGTGCAGCCGGTGCGGTCTACGGATGAGGCTGCTGTTTCAGCTGGCGGGAGGGTAAACACCGCGCTGTCGGTTAACCACGTGCTCGAGCCAAAGGGAGGCATGACTTAGCCACTTAAAACGGGTTTTCGGGTGGGTGGATGAAGTTTTGGTTCTGCGCTTGGTTTGAGCGAGGCTTTGTCATCTTCCCTTGTAGGAAGCTGCTGAAACTCGGGAGAGTTTGCTTGAAGTATAATTTCCGTTTTCCCTAAATATCCCCGCCGTCGTGATGCTGCTTCCTATGGTAGCAGCGAGACCGCGTTTGCTGGTGGCTCCTCTGCTCTTTAAAGCTGAATGTTTGCAAGACGAGCAGCTCGGCGATGTGTTCTCGGCTGGCAGTTTGCTGTGCGGTGCCCTGAGGTCGCGTCAGTCTACTTTGTTCCTGAAATTCTGCGTGCCGGTGCCTCTAACTTGGTGCAACCAGAAGGATGCAGGCGGTGCACACCGAATATTTCTCAGAATTCAGCCCTCCCTGCAAACTTCTGGTGGTGCTGGCAGGGGCGGCAGCGGTTCCAGGGGCACGTACTAACTCGCTGCGTGTCGCCCCGCTGCTGACACCTTTCTCGGTGTAGCTTTGTAAGTGCTAAGATAACCTTTTTTTTTTTCTAGCCCATTTTTTGGATGCGGTGCATTCTGGGTTAAAGCTGGCTTTAAGTATAAATGCTTCACTGATTCCGATTTCCTTCCTGTGAGCAACTTTGATTTTAAAAGCCTACAACATCGGAATAATTTAGGCTTTGTTTGGCGGATTGAAATGTGTAAGGAGGCCTCCTAGAATCTTAACAGGGACTTACACTGAGGGGGTGATTTTTGTATATGTGTGTGCCACTGAAATCTCATCCTTCCCCAGGGTGGGCTATCTTAGCGAATTAGAAGAATACTTTTGGCTGGAAGCAGCAGGCTCCCATCTGAGAGCGCTGGTACAGGGGGATCCAGCTTGATCGGTCTGGCTCGGCGTGTTCGAGATGTTCGTGTGGAAATAGCGGTGCCTGTCTGGTACAAATCACGGGGTCAAGCTGTCGTCTTGGGCAGTCGTGGTCTGCCGTACGTGGGGGAGAGACCTCGCTTTCCCCGTCCCGCCGATAGTTTGCAGCGAGCAATTTGAAAGCAGGGTGGTGGGGATGAGATGGGCCAGGCTGGGAGAGATGCTCTAGCCCAGCGCCGGTGGAGGGGCTGGGGGTGAGTGCAACCAAGGAAGGAGCCCTGGGGATGCCAGCAAGGCCAGGTCCGCCCTGCTTTCCTGAAGGTCAGACGATACTTTTGTGAAGCTTCATCCTGCTTTAGTTCAAGCTTGAAAACTGCTTTTGTAAGCAAAATGCTCAAGAAGTGATTCACTGCTGTGTGGGTCCTGTGCCTGCCAAGGCCAGGCGGGATACCTGAACTCGCATCCGGACGTCTCGGCTCGCGGAGGGAGTCGCTGCGGCGTTTGCTGCTCGGGGTGTCGGCAAAGCCTACGGGGAGGCAGGAGGCAATGATTCCCGCTTACGGTGAGGGGATCTCGGCAGTTATTCTGCTGGAGCTTGGGTCACTTCAGGCATTTGGAGCGGGGCCAGAGGAAGGCTACTAAAATGATCCAAGGGCTGGAGCCCCTCTGCTAGGAGGCCAGGCTGGGAGAGTTGGGGGTGTTCAGCCTGGAGAAGAGAAAGGGTAGGGTTAGACTGGATCTAAGGAAGAAATTCTTTCCAATGAGGGTGGTGAAACCCTGGCAGGGGTTGCCCAGGGGGGTGGTGGCGGCCCCATCCCTGGGAACATTCCAGGCCAGGTTGGAGGGGGCTGTGAGCAGTCTGATCTGGTTAGAGGTGTCCCTGCTCCCTGCAGGGGGGTTGGGCTGGGTGACCTCTAGGGGTCCCTTCCCACCCAAAACATTCTATGATTCTATAATTTTTGCACTTATAGAATTTCTTTGCAGCTCTGCAGCAGTGCAGTCCCACAGATCTGCTAGGACATGCTCTGGTCTGGAGGCATCTCCTGGGGGTTGCCTGAGGCTGCCCTTTTTGTTCCCCCCAAAAAGCACCCTTTCCAATTTAGGTAATAGGGGAGCCTCGTGTACTCGTCGGGGAGCTTTCTTCCTGCCGACAGCAGGCAATTCAAATCCGACTTGCTCTTCTGTCGGACGCGTTGGCCTGGGTTGAGGGCTTGCGTTGTGACTCCCGGAGCGGTGTGAGGTGTTCTGGGATGCTTTTGGGAGGCAGCGTCAGCCGACTTCCTAACCTGTTGTGGTTAGTGCATCTGCTTTGAGGACACGGTTTTGCTGAAGGCAGCAGCGTGCATCATCTCACGTAGTTTTGTTCCATGTTGTTTCATGTTTCTGGAGTTAATTCGGAGAATCTTCTCAGCTTTCCCTGATGAGTAGAAGTTGGCTTTTTGAAAGAAGCTGGCTGCTTCTGCTACTGTGGTTTAATGCTTCCCATCGTTTTGATAAGCCTTTTATTTCTTTTATACATATTGACAGGCTGGAACTGCTTTGGCCACTGGCCAGCCTTATGTGTATTACTGGCTGGCATTACTTTCGGGGGATTTCAGATGGGTTTGCTGTAGTGCAGTGTCATCGGCACCAATGTATTGGAGCATTGCAGGCTTAGAAATATCTTTGCTTTTAGAATCCAGTGAAAGTGCAAAATGATATTACAGTGTGAAGAGTCTTTACTGCTGTAACGCAGTAAGGGGAATTTCAGGGGAAAGAAGTGGTTGTTTGGGACAGTTTTGACTGCGTAGTCATCTTGTATTTCAAATGGTACATGCCTCTCTTCTTCCCTCCCCTTAGAAGGCTGCAAGTCTCTGGACCAGCTGAACCTCACAATCCCTGTGGCAGGGCACCCCGCGTCGCCTGCCCACCCGCTCTCAGGATGTCCTGTACCCAGCGTGCCACCGGCTGCAGAACCCGTTCCTCATCTGCAGACCCCCAACTCTGACCCTCAGACCATGGCCCGAGAATGTCCACAGAGCTCAAAGCCTCCCAGCGGCTCCAAATCCGGTCTGCGAAATACGACGGGCTGCCTCCACGCCTCTGACAGCAAAGCAGCGGGAGGTCATTCCCATCCAAAGCAGCAGCGCATCAGCAGGCGCAGAGCTACCAATGGCTGGATACCCGTTGGCACAGCCTGCGAGAAGGCCGTCTACGTTGTGGTAGGTGTCTGGAGTGCTGGGTTCCGTGTGTGCGTGTACGGCCATACCCATCTGTGCACCTTCAGGGGAACTGAGGTCGTGAGAGCGTTTTGGGTCTTGCTTCGAGGCGGAGATGGTCACTAGATGCCACCTAGAACCTCGGACAAGCAAACAGTGCCTTTTGGCTGGGCTTTGAGGCCGAGGTGCTTCTGGCTTTGTTTTTCTCACGTGCCCTGGTGTTACCTCGCACGGTGTGACAGGCGGTTTGGAAAGGAAAGGAAACCTGCTGCTGCTGTGCTAGCGTCAGCTGAAACGCCACGCTGATGAGTACTTGTGGCTTCGGCACTTGCAAGGGTGGCCCCTGTCGCACCCCTGAGCCCATCCTACAGAGAGATTGTTCTTCAGCTTCTTCCTCCTGGGTTAGGGCAAACCTGTTTGAGAAAATGAGGGAGGGTTTAGCCTTGTTATAAGGAGCATTTGTCTAAACATAGCTCTCGTAAGGTTATTCTTCTTGACGAAGGTGTCCGTAGCTCAGCAGGGATCTCCCAGAGAGCCTGGAGGACTCGGACAGTATCCTGGCTCCCAGGTGGAATTTTTCTAGCACCCAGTATCCCCCATCTTGTAACTTACCTGACAGCATGGCCGGTCACTCCTTCAAGGACTTCTTGTCTGTACTTTCCCATTTGTTGTGTTCAGGGGCTGAGACTAGCTCCTGCAAGATGGGAGATTTCCTGCCAGAAAATTTAATTAACTGCAGTAAAGTCCACTTCAAGGGAGAGAGAAGGCAATATCCTTCATGTTATTAAAACACAAGAGCAGTAGACTTGCAACCTGGACCTGCATGCTGTCTGGGAAGGTGGGACGAGGCGTTGAACTGTGTGCAGTAAATGTCAGCAGCCAGGGGAGCCGTGCTGCAAGCGGGCTCGTCTGTGCTGCCACTTGGTGCGGTCGTATAACCTCGAGCTGCTGAGAGCGTCATCCAGGACAGGTTCTGCAGCTTCGGCTCTTAGGGCTGCGTCCAGGTGCCAGGGGCTGTGCGAGGATGAAGCCCGTGGAAGCCGGAGACGGGCCTCTTGCACCCCCTGCTTAGACTTTGACACTTTGAAAGGAGCAGCACCCCACTAATCTCCTTAAGTCCTGGCACGTAATGCTTCTGATTTTGCCTGGGCGATCTGGCGGGAGGTTAAACCCATCCTGCTCAGGCATTCTGAAATGAGTTTTCAGAGCAAAACAAAATAAAATACCCCTCCCCAGTTCATAGTCCAGAAAGTGATCCTTTTGTAAGGTTAGAGGGTAAAAAGGGAATGTTGGAAATCCGCTAAGGAAAGCTTTATGCCACAGCCTCCCTGCCACTTGCAGCCCTATTCATATGAAATGCTTCATGGTTTATTTGTTTTCTTACAACGTTTGTATCGAAGAAATGCATAGCATTCAAAATACGCCTTGTTTTCCATGCCTTTGAACGGGAGGGAAATGCACACCTACAGGTGGGCAGATAAAACGGTGATTTTCCTGAAGGTTGGCTTTTTGCATGAGGAACTGAAGGAGCAATTGTTTTTTAATTTGAAATAAGGGTCTTAATTTCAGCAATAGGTGCTTTTGTGAGACTCGCTGTCCCACTGGTGAGCTGCTCCTTACTGCCAGCGCTACGTAGGAGAAATAGTTGCATGTTGCTTTATTTGAGAACGATGGCCACGTATGGACTTGATGGTCTTAAAGGTCTTTTCCAACCGAGACGATTCGATGACCTGCGAGCACTTAGATGCTGTTCCTCAGTGAACTTGCTCTCCCTACAAATGCCCTACCCATAGAAAAAGGAGTTTGTTTGACCTGATCTTTGTTGTTATAAACCAGCCTGGTGGGAATACAGATGCCACGAGTGGTCTCACGCTGTACGACTTCTCTTGGAGGTCTGCTGGAGTGGAAGCACTTAGCTCTGAGTATGCTTAGGCAAGTTTTTAATTTGCAGCAGGACCAAAGGAGTCTGGGATTGGGGTAGCAAACAATAAACTCTGCCTGTATGCTCAGGTTGCTTTATTTTTTGTGTGTGTTCTGATGGTATAGAATGAGCCAGAGCCGGCTGTTCGCAAGAGCTATCAGGCTGTGGAGAGAGATGGGGAGATTATCCGGGTACGAGATACTGTCCTCTTGAAATCGGGACCCCGGAAGAAATCTATGCCATACGTTGCGAAGATATCGGCGCTGTGGGAAGACCCCAAAACAGGTACTGTGCCAAAAGAGTACGTATTGCCTCTGGGCTTGACGGGTGAGGGTGAGCTGGGACCGGGGAAGTGATGGATCCCGGGAGAGCTGCAGGCTTGTTAGGGTACTCCACTGCTGCCAGCCCAGGTGATGAAGAGGAAGATATTAGCTCCGTGGCTGTCGTTCAGATGGCTCCAGGAACTGAAATGCCCTTTAATCACTGGCCTGGGACTGGTAATCAGGATCTTCCTGGTCGTGAAAGCACATAATACCCGCCAAGCGCCTGACTTGGTAACCATCTCCTTTATTATTTCATTGCAACAGACCCCTCCGGAGCTGCTGTTTACTCAGATGCTCTGCCCAGCGCCTGGGCTGGGAGTTGGTGTGGGGCACGGGCTTATCTGCAGCAGCTCTCGGTGGGGACCAAGCAGAGGTGCTGGTTGGAGCAGTGTGGCTCTGACGCTCAGGTCCCGTGTCTGACTTAGCGACACCTGAGCCAAGCAAGCAGTGCCAAACGTTGTGAAGTACAGGTCTTGCTTAAAAGTTTAAAAAAAAAATTTAAAAAAATGTTCTATGTGAAGGGAAGTCATCAACGCTTGGTAAGGCCCATCTCGGCCCATCCTGCAACAGCAATTCTGGCGTTAATCCGGGAGTGAACACTGCAAGTCCTGAGCTTTGGACGAGCATCTTCTCCAGCTTGTGGTCGGAACGGATGCTTTTTTCAGATGGAATCGTTTGATTTTTGTGCAGGGTTGGGGTGTTGGGGTTTTTTTTGGTGCCTGACCGACCTCTTTGTGACAAGGCGACCCAAGTAGAAGGGGTGAAAGTGTAATGGAATAGCAACATGACCGACTTCATACAGCTTCTTGCTGTAAGAAAAGGACACCTAGTTCAGCATGAAATATTTATCATGGCACAGCTGCCCCTGCGTGAGCACTATGGGAATGAAAGGGATGAAGCAGGAGGGGGAAGCTGGATATTAGAGGGAAAGCACTGTGAGAAAACCGAGGCTTGATGTATTTTGATGAATCTTCTTGCAGGGGAGCTGATGATGAGCCTCCTCTGGTATTACCGACCGGAGCACACTCAGGGAGGCCGCAATCCCAGTATGCACCAGGTGAGCCATCCGCATTCGGGGCGAGGGTGTCCAGCTACGTCTGCATCCCTGCAGGACAAGGGGATTAGCCCGAGTCCCTCCCCGCAATCCTGGGTTGCCTCAAACCCG
>NW_009260396.1:276526-284603 GCF_000687185.1 Egretta garzetta | reverse complement strand
TCGGGGGGGGGCGGGCAGAGCTTCTGTCCTGAGTAAACTGGAGCTGTCTCTTGGCTGTGATGCAGCTGCTGCCAGATGTGTTGAGTGGTGCTGTCCTATACATGGGCTTTTCCCCTATTTATTGTCATGGGTAGGAACTCTGGGCTGTGACAGAAGCTGCTGCTTTATTTATGCGGCCGCCTCCATTAAGTTTTAACTTTTTTTCCCTTTAATCTGAGACAATCCTGCGCATTAAGTGAAAAGATGTTTTGCCTGCTGCCTTAGGAGTAAGAAAGAGTGAGCTCATATGGAATCAAGACCAGACGTCTTTCTGAAAAGGGCATTCTGATCTACCCAAAAATGCAGAGCTCAGCAAAAAAACTCCGGCTGCAATTGTGCAGGACGTTGGAGTACCTGTATTATGTGCTGCCGCCTTCTCATAAACCCCCTAATCTGCTTCTTAAACTTCAGAAACGTGCTTGGTTTGTGCAGAAGCGTGGGTGCATCATCCTTCCCCTGTACAGATTTGCGATGAAGAATTAAAGACTGACTCGAGGACGCGGTGCCAGTATAATAGAGTTTGCTTTTTAAAAGGGAAAACGTGTGAATCATTATCACTTCACGCCTTGCTCTGCTTTGCATGGGCTTGTGTTGGGTGACAGAGCAAGCTGTTTTTAAACTGGGAATGGAGAAGTTACTGCTGTTTCCAACCCACCAAAATAGTTGGTGCTTTTTTTTCTTTTTTCTACCTTTTTAAATAAAAGAGGAGGGAGGGGGTGAGAGCAGGACCGGGGAACAGCCGGGGAATTGTATCTGCCTGGCTTGCAGGGTGCAGATGAGCTTCTAACCCAAAATGTGGTACCTTAATAGTTTTCTGGTCCGTAAATGAAGCGTGACTATATCCGGTTGCATTTTAGTGTAGAGAGTGTGCCAGCAGTCTGGCCAGGAGGAATTAAGCCAGGTTTTTTTGCACACCTGCTTAATTACACAAGCCCTCAAATGAGAGTGTGCCACGGGGGCTGAGCAGCTGGGATGGCCTTGCCAGAAATTATTTGGATGGTTCTGATTTAAGCAGCAGACCCAAACCCCAAGGTGCAGAAGCAAGGTGTGGCGCTTTCACTTTCCCTGGTCAAGCACGTCCCCAAATGGTGACGCTTTTGTGAGTCTGTCCTTCCAGCCTCCTTCCTCGGGGTGGCAAGCAGAAAGCAAGCCTGTAGGTAATGCTTCCAGACTTGTGCAGAGCATCCTTATTCTCAGAGATCATCTTTGCTGCTCTAACCATACCTGAAATTCTTTCAGATGGCTCTGTCTGGGTTGCCCTATATCTAACCAATCCTGCCTGCTGCAGAGCCAAGTTTCCTAAATTACCCTGGGAAAAAAGGCAATTGCTGCTTCCCTCACTACACCAGCCTTTTTCAGTGAGTTGGGATGAGGAGAGGGTTGGAAAAGAAAGGGATTCCTTTAGCTTTGGTGTAGAGATGGATTAGAAAGACTGGTCATGTGTCAAAGGGCAATAGTAAAGACAGCAACATGCTATTCAACCTCCGTCTCGATTCTTAGCTGTACAAATGAATTGGAAGGGTTTCCAGCAGAGGAAAGGGAAAATGAATGAAGAACATCCCTAGGAGCTCGGAGGAATGCGTGGGTGGGGAGTGCTCCGACCTCCTGCCTGCAGGAGCATTGCTCGCTGCGTTTTCTGGATGCGAAGGCTCCTTCCACATCGAATCTGTGCACAAAGTCAGATTTTGGATAAGCTGGAGCAAAGGCACTTCTCGCAGGGTTCTTGCTCTTTCTGAGCCTCGGCAGTACCTCCCCTGACGGACTCGGCCTTCCTCCCTCTTACCCATCTCATTTGTCATTCCCAAGCATTGCACTAGCGCTTTCAAAATGCTGCTTTTATTTTTTTTTTTTTCCCAGTGCAGCATTGCAAAAGCTGATCTCCTGGGACGCTTCTCAGCGGTGGCCACAAGCTGTCTGTCACCCCTAGGAGGAGAGGGGAGGCCGAGCGCTATAGCTGGCGGCGGCCTTGCTGCCCAAGAGCTTTTGTAACGGGGGCAGCATGTGTGGGATTTGGATGCTTGGCCTCACAAAGCGTGCTGGGCAGTGTTAAACGATGGGAGAACTCGTAACGCTTTGCTCACATGTTGCTGGATAAAATTCTGGTGCATGCTATAAATAGGTCCCAAAACCCCTGGAAGGTGTCTGAATTATGTGAAATACTGGCTCTAAAGAGGATCTGCTATGAGCCTGCTTTGATAGACTCCCCTTTAAGGTGATGGGTGAAGGTGTGGAGCTGGCCCAACCTCCCTGGGGCTCCTGGCCAGCTGGGTCACCTCTTCCTTCCTTCCCTTGCAGAATGAGATCTTTGCATCCCGGCATCAGGACGAAAACAGTGTTGCCTGCATAGAGGAGAAATGCTACGTGCTGACCTTTGCAGAGTACTGCAGGTAGGTGGTGCTCTTAACTTGCTGCTCTTCCTGAGACCTTCAGCTGCCTCCAGCTCTTGTCACTCTTCCCATTTCCAGCCATCACCCAGCAGAACTGTCCCAGCCCTACAGACTTTGGTCTAGCTGGAGCAGGATGAAGGACGCTCGGCACTGCAGTCTGCGAGTGCTGCTCCCACTCTAGATTCATTACCCCTCTGGCGTCTGTGATATATGAGCTTTAAGGGGCTCGCAGGTGTTTGTACCTGCGTGGCCTTGGTACCGCAGCATGTGGACATCAGTGGAGGACAGTTCAGGAACACCCGTAACTTGGAGCTAAAAATCTAAGCAGGGCGGGAAATCATCCTCTGTACCTACCCCTGACGGTGTGTGGGTGCTGTAGCCAGCCCAAAAGCCTGCCGGATAATTTTGTCAGTGTTGCCACTACTGTGTGTGCTTGTGGGTCTGGGCGTTTGGCCAGTAAAAGCCACCAAGGCTTTTACTGTTAAGCTCTTGCTGATTGCACTGAAACTTTGTCAGTGAGAACTTCCGAGCGTCCATATTCAGGACTGCCACCCTCTGATGCGCAGGGCAGAATGGAAAGAGGGGTTGAATGGACACACGAACCCGTAATGTGAAATAGTGCTTTAATCTCTCCGGCTTTGGTGCATCTTGTTGACTGTGCAGTCTCACCACGAGGGCTGTTTAAGCCCTAATGCACTCTTTAGTCCTCCCACTCCTAGCCCAGGGCTCTGCTGTTTGAATTTCTAAAACCAAACTGTTTATGAACCTTCATAAGCTGAATTTTGCTATTTCTTTTGAAAGCTCTAAGAAGAAAAAAACCAAAACCAACTCACGCCAAACAAAAAACCCTAGACAAACAAACAACAAACCCTAAGCTTTGGATCCAAACAGCTCCTTCCTTTCTATGGGCCCAGTCTCCTGGAATAGCTCTTGGCAGGGATTTTTTTCGTGCTGTTGTGGGTAAGGTCACCTTTGAGAGAGCTTCCCTGAAAGCATCCTGAATTTGTCGTTTGCCTAAACAACAGCCTGGTGCATAAGGCTTTCTGGGGCTAATTAACAAAAACGAGGCCAAAGTAGTAAAAGCAAGGTGGATTAACTGCAGTCACCTTTTGTAGGGTACGGCATCCACCAGTACAGAAATTCAAATCATTGCGCTGCTTCCCGTGGTTCAGGGTGGGATCAAAAGCAACAGCTACTTCACATCCTCCTCCTGAGCAAAGCTTTTACTGCTCCTCCGCACTCCTTCCCCTTCCAGCCCTCATCCTTGGGCAGCCACGGTTGTGGCTTCCGTCGGGCCGCTGACACAAACAGTGGGAGGTGAATCGGGTTCGCGCTAACTCTTGTAATGTAATTGCATTGCAGATTTTGTGCCTTGGCAAAGCGTCGAGTCGAAGGGATCCCAGGCAGGAAAGCCATTATGGTTCCTCCCTCCGAAGAGTACTCCACACCTCTGCACCGCAAGGTGCCCGAGGACACGGACCCCGAGCTGGTTTTCCTCTGTCGTCACGTCTACGACTTCAGACACGGGCGCATCTTGAAGAACCCGCAGTAGCACCGATCCTTCAGTCGGAGCGCGGTGAGGATGGGCGGCACCGGCGAGCCGACGGCAGGCTGGGGTCCTGGGACATCTGTGCACTCTCGACTCTTACCTTGTGCTGCTTGCAGACGAGAGCGCCCAGCGCTCTTTCCTCGGACTGAAAAGCGTGCGCAGGAGCAGAACCCTGTGGAGGGAGGCAGCAGTTGAAAGCACAGCACTTCATTAAAAGCATAAATGAAAATATATACGTATAAAATAAATATATGTATATAGATATAGGTACTTGCATATGTAAATCTATATCTATATATGTATCTAGAGATGCATATATTGGGAGGGGTTTGCAGGGGATAAAAGCCAGTAAACTGAATCCAGAGCCATGGCTGGTGGGAATGGTGGAAAGGCGCAGGAGGGATGCTTTGGTGTATTGTACAAGTCAAGCTGTGACAGTTCTGTGGTTTTCATGCCCTGATGGGAAGCGTGAGGACCGAGACCCGTTCCTCGGCAGAGCGCAGGAGATTGTCCTTCATCCCGCAGGACAGACTCTGAGGATTCCCGGTGGGTGAGAGCTTCGTCAAAATACAACCGTTGCTTTGGAAGCGACCTGGATGCGGAGTGGCCTTGTGTCGTGCTTGAGTAGGTTTTGCTCCGTCAGGGGAGGAGGTGACCTCTATTTTCCCCTCATCTTCCTCCTCCCCTCACCTCGCTGTTCTGTGATCACCGCCTGGACTGGGGCTTGGCAGCCAGGCTCGGAAATCCGCTCCGTCGCAGAGCGGAGCGGGGGCCGGCGGGGTCGCAGGCTTTAGACGCCGCGCAGCCTCACGGAGAGCTGTGCGCCCGCCGCGGGGGCCCTGCCCTCGCCCCAGAGGATCCCGTGCCCCGTAAAGCACAGCGCTCAGGCTGGGAGCACACGCAGCGGGCTCCGCTGGTGAGAACCGTGTGGTTTCTTTTCTCTTCCGAGTATCGCTCTTCCTCTGATGGCTTAGGGGGCTGTAGTGATAGAAGTGGGTTTACTCTTCCTTCCCAATTCGTTTTCCTGTAATGTCGTTTACAGTCCCTGTTTAACCCCGTGCATCTTCAGTGTGGAGCAGCTAGAGGCTGAAGGGTGAATGGCAAACCCTTTTCTTGAGTGTTTTTGGCTTTTTTTTTTTTTTTCTTCAAATTTTGCCCTCCCCTCCTCCCCTTATGTGACTGTCCTGACCCGGGGCGTACTGTCCAAGCCATCAGCAGCGCTGTCGCAGCGCTGCCTTGCAGCCTCCCCCCTCCAAAACTCATCCTGGCGTCCGAGCAAGCTCACCAAAGTGGCTTTGTGGCTCCTGAGCATTGGGAAAGGCTCGCGTTGACAAACGCGGCCCGAGCCCCGCAGATATTGCCTCTTGCCTTACCTGTATAGATCCTAGATAGACGTTAGTTTATCTTAACGCAAACTGTTCGAGTTAATTCTAAAGCAAACCAAAGGACAGCGTAACAGTCCGTCGAGTTGCTCACACCAAGCTGGGAGTCCATTTCTAGATTGCACTAACGGAAAGAAGGAGAATCGACGCCGTCTGGGCCCGCGTTCCTGCTGGCTGGAGTCGCTCACCGAAACTTGGGATCTGCATTTTTTTCCGGTCTTTTGGGGCTTCTGACCTCAAGTGGAACAGTGGAAGCGTTCACACTGCTCCCATGTTGTCCTGTCGGTGGAAGCAGCGCTCCCCGTGGGCGCCAGCACGGTGGGGGCGGAGGGAGGGCTCGTTGGCTCGCTGCTCCGGCTGCACGCCTGGAGAGGAAACCCCGCGGCATCAAATCCCTTACGTGGAAATAATTTGCCAACGCAGGAGTTCTCCAGAGATTCGCTCTACATACCAAAGAGGGGAACGTGTCTAGAAGACGATGAGAGGAGATGACAAGATCTGGCGAGCGGGGCAGGCGATTCCCTGCTGTCGGTGGACGATTCCTGCTCAGTGTTGCCGAGGATGCTGGAAAAGCCCTGTTCGTTCTTGCCTGCGTAGCCCAGGGGAGAGCGCCCGGCTCCAGGAGGTCTGATCCTGGGTGTGCAAGCCAGAATTTGTGGGGGAAGCATCTTGTCTCACTTATACCTCAAGATACTGTTAGTGTCAAAGTAATTGCTCAGATTTCTCCTTAACAATTAACTTGGGCACTGGTGGTCTCTTGGAACGATGCGGTTGGGCTGCTGGTAGGGTGGTGCTGTATCCGGACGGGAGTCGGGAGCGCTTCTGGGGCTCTCGGACCAAAGTGCCACGGGGTTGCAAGGAGGTGTTGGAGCAAGCGGTCTCCGGTGCTACTGGGGGAGGATGGTAAGCGGCTCCCCTCCTTAGCAAGGGAAGCGGAGCTGCTCCTGCCCATCGCAAAGGAGGGGATCCAGGCTGCCCGGTGCAGGAGGGGAACGGAGCAGCTATGCCCCAGGGCCGTGGCACGCGGTGGTGGCCTGGAAGGCGCTGGGAATGCACCCAAATGCTTGACTCGGCAGGGACTCCTTTGACACCCAACCTGAAGCAGGCGAGCTGCCCGCGGCCGCCGTCCTCTAGCAAAAGTGCCATCGGATGCAGGATGCTTCAGGACCCACCTGCCAGGCAAAACCCCCGGCGCCGCTGCGCAGTCAGGGGAGGGTTCGAAACCCAGCCTTGGGAAACCCACAGTAACTCGCTGAAACTCCTTCTGGCCCCGCTCCCACCCGTGTCCTGGCTCCTCTCCACGTGGAGGAGAACTTGTGCTTACCCTGGGTCTGGAAGGGGCTTTGCCCCTGTCTGGAGAGGACAAATCCTGACTCTGCTCATGTTAGAATCTGCTTCAGGCCAAGAACATTGTTGGAGATTCTCGTGGTTGCTTATGCTGTTGTGCAGACAGCATGTAAATGAATTGAAATGTCTTATCCATAATGAAAATATTTCATGCTTTTTTAATCTATTAGATATGGAAATATTTTTTGAAACTGAAAATGCAGTCGGTAGAATTTAAATTGAAACGTAATACATGTAAAATATATTTTAGTTGATAATTTTGTAAAATGCACTTTTTTGTGTCTCTTCCCTGGTTTCCCAGATCTGTATTTCAGTGTTTACAGACGGAATGAGAACATTCCCTATACCCTCCTTCTGTGAGAAAGATATATTAGAAGTAATTCTTAAAAAATAAATTTGAAAAATCGTATTGATTTAGAAAACAAACCAGTGCTGCAATAGTCTTCTCTTCCTTGCCTGGACTTCCCGCTCGGACCCTGCTCAAGGTGCCCATGGGGGAGCGGACCTGGGCGCTCGGGGTCTTGGGGTGAGCAAGCCCGGAGATGAGCTACGGCACTGCTGGGTTTTCCAGTGAAACCAGAGCACGTGGAAGGCAGATTGCCATGGGTGGGGGGTGTGACATTAATTATTTTTTTGTCTGCTCTGCTCTTGACAGCTGCTCTCCTAGGAACGTCAGGGTCTCTGCTTTTCGGGCAGGGGAGGTGCTGGTGGCAAAGTTTGCCTCTGCAATGTCGGCCCGCGCATTAGGAACCCCGGAAGGAAGCATCTTGAAAGGTTGCTTTTGGAAAAGCATCTCGCTCGGAGCGCTGGCTCTGCAAGCTGGTGGTGGCATTGCCATCAGCTTCCACCATCAGAGCGTCCCGGCCCCGCGGCACCCAGCGCTACGCACCCCGAGGACAGGTCCTGACCGCTGTGCAGTCTACACAGACATCCCAAATGGCGAGGAGGAGCCCAGCTGGGAGCAAGAGTGGAGAGGAATAAAACTACCTGCTTGAAGTCACAGAATCCCAGAATGGCAAGGGTTGGAAGGGACCTCGGGAGATCACCCAGTCCAACCCCCCTGCTCAAGCAGGCTCACCCAGAGCATCTTACACAGGACTTCAGCCAGGTGGGGGTTGAATATCTCCAGAGAAGGAGACTCCACAGCCCCCCTGGGCAGCCTATGCCAGGGCTTGGTCACCCTCAAAGTCAAGAAGTTCTTCCTCATATTTAACTGAAACCTCTTCTGTTTCAGGGCTTTCCCTTTGCTTGTGTAGCCACCAATACCTGCAGAGCAATGGAAGGAGCTGCACGGTCCAACCAAGGGCGTGTGGTGGCAGAGGGGCTAATGGGTTTCATTATGCTTTCAGAAATATAAGCACACCTTTTCTCCC
>NW_009260396.1:272823-276178 GCF_000687185.1 Egretta garzetta | reverse complement strand
TCAGCGTCTCTGAGAGCCGGGGGGTGGCAGGGCTGGCTCCACTCCTCGGGAGCCGTCTCCAGGTGCTGCGCTGCTGCTCCCCTGGCAAAAAGGCTTTTTCAGGGTTGCTTTTGTGGCGCTGAGGAAACGCGGGGAGTTTGCTCCCCTTGAGGGAGCCTTCTCTTCACACTAAAGCAGCTTCTGTAAAGCTCCCTGCCTCCCTGGGAGCCCTCTGCTCCGGCCTCGCTCCCTTGCCTGCAGTTACCTTCATGTTTTGACCGCCTTATCTGGTTTCTGCAGCGCTAACTGAATGCTCAATGATTTCTCGCCGCCTCCCAGTTTCCAGGAAAGGCTCCTCAGAGGCTTTCCTGATTTGCGCTCCGTGCTGAGCCGCTGGTGGCCGCTCCCTGGGGCTGTGGCCCCTTTTCTGCTGTTGCCTGCGCTGGGGATGCTCGGCATGGGCAGGGAGGGGTCCCCTTGCAGGCTGCTCCGCTGGGGCAGCGGGGAACTCACCCCAAAACCGCAGTGACCTCGGTAAGGGCTCGGTGCCCGTCCTACGACCGGGCTGTGCTGAGCACCCACGCGTGGGTGGGCGCCGAGGGCTGGGGAGGCGACGTGGCTTACTTCTCGCCTGGGCGGCTGGCCCTCGGAATTGGCTATTTCTATAAATAATGCCCTGTATTAATTAGAGCTGGGCCCTTGCACGCCTGCAGGGGGAGAGAATGAGTTCTGGGAACAAAATGAGCAGGAAGAAAAAGTAACGTTCGTTACCGAGGCTGAATTAGCTCCTAATTATAGAGCCTGGTTTGTGGGATGAATGCAGATGGGCACGGTAATTGCATCTGTAACACACGCCTGGGATCCTGGGCTGCCAGCTCCTCCACCTGGGCTCTGCAGCACCTCTGGCTCTCGGGTCACCTCGGGCAGGAGATGCTGAGGTTGTCCCATGGGGATCTGGGGGCTGGGACCGCCACTCCCCGGCTGCGTCGGTCCCTGGGTCCTTACAGCCCCGCCAGCGCTGCTGCCTGACTTTAAATTCCCGGTTGGACTTGGTCATGGGGTCTTTGCTAGAGGGTCCCTGCTCTCTGCGCCCGTCGCGGGTGATGAGGAGCCTTGACATGGCACGGCTCCTCGCAGGGAACTGCGGGCAGGTTAGGCACAAACCTGGAGAAGCGGATAAAACCGAGAGAATTCAGGCTGAAAAAGGAAACCGCCTCGATAATGAAGTGTATTCAGCTGTGAAATACCTTCCCTGAGGGGGTAAGGAGCTCATCCTGTGACGTTTAAATTTGCAAGCCGCTGGGGGGTCAGCGGGCATGGTATTCCTGACCCTGTGGCCTTGGATTTTTTGCTGAAGAACCAATTTGAAATTTTCCAGTTGTATTTAATGCAACTCGGCTGCCCGGAGGTGTCAGTAATGTGGGCGCCAGAAATGGAGCGGAAACCTGTGCCCTGTGCGTGCCCCGGCGCCTTGCCGGGCGGGAACGGTCTCTCGTAGGGGTCAATTTAAAAAGAAAACCGAGGAAAAGCTTTTCTACCCCAGCTCTTCCCGCATGGCGAGCCGTCGCCGAAAGGATAATCCACGGCGGGCTGAAAATTTGGGATTAACGTCAAACCAAATTGGATTTACTCTTGAAATCTGCTACCCGAGGGAGCTGCGCCGAGCTGTATCCGGCTCCCCTGGATCTGACGTTTGACAAACTCCAGCTCTTGGAGCGTGTCGGATGCTGCCAGGGGCTTTCTGCTGCCCTGCTGGCCACGGGGGCAACCAGGGGGCGAGGCCGTGCCTGGGCGGAGGGGGGGGCTCTCCCAGCTGCTGAGCAGAGCGCTGTGTTGCCACCTGAATCCCGCACTGCTTTGGCCAGCGGAGGATCCCCTGGTGGCCCCATGGCTGGGTTTGATGCCCCCACAGGGATTCAGGTAACTGGGAGAGCCGAGCTGCTGGGTCGCGTCCCCCCTCGTTGCCACGTGCAGTGTCTGGGGGGGCCGGAGCATCGCCAGCCCTGCGGGGGGAAGGTGGCACTTGGGGTGTGGGGAAGGAGCAGTGGGGGCTTGCAGGTGTCTGCAGAGGCTTCGGGTGGGGTTTGGGTGCTGGGACGAGCGCGCTGGATGGGTGGGAGACGTTCAAAAGGGCACCCCGAGCTTTGGGAATTCAGCCCTTTGAGAAGCACGGGATGCCTCGTCCGCGTCACCGCTGCCCTTCCCTGCAGCCTCGGGGATTCTGGCGCGGCTCTTTGCTCCGTGGCTCGATGCTCCGTTTTGGAGTCAATCCTTTCCCTGGGAAGATGCCAGCCGGGCTCCTGGCACACGCTGCAGCGGGGGCTTTACCACCACCTCGCTCCCCCCATCTGCCCCCCCAAGCAAACCCAAAGTGGCGTTCAGGACTTACCCCAGCTGCCGGAGTTATCTTCCCACCTGGAGCAAAAGCCACGAGTTCCTGGTTACATTTGATGGCCGCTTTGATGCCACTAATTATAATTGACTGTAATCGTGCCAAAATTCATCCCAGCCAAGAGACGGGAGCAATTTGGCCTGTCATCTTAACGTGACGGAGCGCTCAGTCACTCTCCCAGCTCCATCCCTTTAAAGTGGCTGCTGATAAATGAGCCGTGCCGGAGCAGCAGCGCCCGCCTCGGCACGCCGTTTGCTGCATCCCCGGTGCCAGGATCAGCCCCTGGCAGAGCTGGGGCCACCCAGGGAGAAGGGATGCACATCCCCCTGTGAGCCTGGCATCCCCAGTGACCCGAAGCGTGGGCCATTCCCCATTCTTTCTGTGCCCCCCTCACCCTGTCCAGGCAGGAAAAAGGCTCGGCCCGCCGAGCTGGGGGGTTTGGGGAGGATAACGGCAAATGCTCTCCGATCCCTGTGTGCTGATGCTGGCTCTGCCACCGCGAGGCTCCGGATGCTCCAGCCGGGTACCAGCAGCAAAAGCGAGGCACCAGCCCCGCTCGGCGCCGGCTCCGTCTGATGGGGAAGCGTCCGCAGCCTCTCGGAGCCACTTTCTGTGTTGTTTTTCCCGTGCTGGCTGTTTTATCTGGAGCTGAATAAAAATGAGGTTAAGCTTTTAATGTTTGGCTGCTTCTGCCGCTTGCTGCATCCCTGTGCCTGCGCTGCCGGGACCGGAGGCTGAAGCGTTTCCTTGCTGCGGCCTCGGGGTCTGGGAGCAGCCCAACGCCACGGGCCGCCCTGCGCGGCACCCTTCGTTCCTGAAATCATAGAATCATAGAATGGTTTGGGTGGGAAGGGACCCCTAGAGGTCACCCAGCCCAACCCCCCTGCAAGAGCAGGGACACCTTGAACCACATCAGGTTGCTCACAGCCCCGTCCAACCTGGCCTGGAATGTTCCCAGGGATGGGGCCTCCACCCCCTCTCTGG
>NW_009260396.1:272097-272564 GCF_000687185.1 Egretta garzetta | reverse complement strand
CAGGGGAGGTCTCCCCAGAGCAGAGTAGAGGGGCAGAATCCCCTCCCTCGACGCTGGCCACGCTTCTCCCGATGCAGCCCAATGTCAAGGTGTGCGCTCCTGGATGACAGCCATCGGCAGAAAGGGGATTCCCATCTGGCCCCGGGAAAGGAGCTGTGCTGGGGACTGGCTGGGACCACACCGCCCCAGCCTCCTGCAAACCCCCGAGGTTCGGCTCAATCAGCCCTTCGGCCGCGAGTTCTCCCTGCGCCGCCGCGAGGGTGCTCGAGCACCGAAATGTGGGGCCAGAGCTCTGCAGGGCCCCTTGCTCCAAACCTGCCCTCCACAAGGCTTTGGGGTGGCCACCAGCACCCGCGAGCTCCAGGGCCAGCGCGTCGCTCGCCAGCGGAAAAATGGAAAAAAGGAAACAAAGGAGCCCAAAATCAGAGGAACGGCGGAGAAATAAGGCCAGGGAAGGCGAACACCCG
>NW_009260396.1:271483-272017 GCF_000687185.1 Egretta garzetta | reverse complement strand
CGGGGGGGGGGGAAAATAAGGATGGGAAAGGCTGGGGTGGTGTGTTTTGGAATGGGAGGGGGTACTGGCCCCTAGGAAGCCAGGTAGCGCCTGCGCGTGGCTTGTTGCTATAGAGATGCGATGGCTTCTCCGTCAGAGCCTCCAGTGAGAGCAGTTAATCCATTTCGAAGAGGAAAGGATATTTAATAAAGGAAACAATTTAAACTGGATTTACAAGATGCGCTGAACGGCAGCGCCATTTATTCTGCGGCTTCCCATTTAATTTTAATATCGCTATAAACCTCTCCAGAGCGTTCTGCAAAAACAAGCCGGAGTCGGAGCGGGTTCGACCGCCCGGTAACTCTTAAAAGCAAATCAATTTAACAATGCTGGGGGAAAAAAAAAAAAGAAAAAAGGCTGCATCTCGATGAATATTTTTCTCCCCTCCGTAGCGGCAGGAGCGCTGGAATACATGTGCTGGAAGAGAGACAAACAAGCTGCTCTACTGGAGAGGTGTTTTGGAAAGGGTATCAAGCAAAAGCCGGGCAAAACAGG
>NW_009260396.1:270936-271368 GCF_000687185.1 Egretta garzetta | reverse complement strand
AGCCGCCGTCCCGGGCCGTGCCTCCCCGGGGCCTCTGCAGATCCCCTGCCCCCGCAGCCCCCGGCGAGGGGCCGCCCACTTCTCCCCTGCTTTTGGTGGAGTGCGGAGGCACGGCACGCTCCCATCGAAAAGCCATCCCCGTGCCAGGCCAGGAGGGATTTTTGGTGCTCTTCGGTCATTGTTTAGCCAACAGGGGAAGCGCGGCCACGAGGCACCTAACGAGGAAGCCGGGCATGCCAGGGTGAAATAGCTGTTACCTGGGTGCCAGCCGACTCTGGTGTAAAATTAATTCGGTCTTAGGGACATCGGTCCCAAACCCCAGCGCAAGCGATGGCACGTTTTCCCGTGTAGCCTTCACAGCAAGCCGGCAGAGCAAGAAACCAGCCCCGGTGCAGACATTGGACCGCCCGCCAGTTTGGCAGGAGGGGGGTG
>NW_009260396.1:268491-270056 GCF_000687185.1 Egretta garzetta | reverse complement strand
ATATTCAACCCCTGCCTGGACGATGTCCTGTGCCCCCTGCTCTGGGTGAGCCTGCTTGAGCAGGGGGGGTGGGACTGGGTGAGTTCCCGAGGTCCCTTCCAACCCCTGCCAGTCTGGGATTCTGTAATTCTGTGATAATAATTTTGTCAATAATCCAGGCTTTTTTCATAGCTGTGCTCGCTGTTGTTCCCGCGCCGCTGTTTGAGTGCGGATCCGGTGATTGCGCTGGCTCCTGCCGGGAGGAGCCCGTGGGAAAGCCGGGATGGGGATGGTGGCGCCGGGGCCACAGCAGCACCCAGCAGTGTTTGGCACGTGATAAATGCAGAGCTTACAGGAGCTCGGTGGGATTTCCTGCTGGGAAGCAGCTTGTGGCTCCTCACGGAGCGTTACTGCTTCACCCCCCGGGAACGTCGGGGTTTTGAAAGCATCGAGTGCTCTGGGAAGAGCCGGTAAGGACAATTTCCTCCCTCCCCCTCCAGGAGGTGAATTCTCCTTGTCCGGTGGCTGGGGTCCAAGAGCAAAGTCTCTGCGTTCTCCCGTCTCTCAAACCCACTGAGTTTTATTTCTTTTTTAACATGTCATCGTGGAGCGGCACGGAGCTGGCTGCAGCTTCCCCCCGGTAGAAGCCCTGAGCATCTCTCCGGTGCCCCTTGAACCCCAACCGGAGCAGCGGAGCCCGGTGCCCTTCCCCACCTCGTGCCGGTCGGCCGGGGCAGCGGTGGGAGCAGCAAGGAGCCCCGTTCGCATTCCAGATGTCCCCTTGCCTTTACTTAAGACCTTTTTTCCTCTTTTTTTTTCCTCCTCGTCCGTACACACATGACCCCCCCGGGCAGGGGACGCAGCCGCCCGCTGCTCTCGCTGGGCAGAGGGTGTTCGTGTCCCCAGGAGGGGGCACAGGATTGCTCGGAGCGAGGGTGATTGAGCAATTAAATGGCTTTTCCCCCTGCCCCAGGCTGGGGGATGTTGCCCCGTTCCCGAGCGCAACCCCTTCCCTGTTGCGGGGGAACGGGCGGGGCTGAATCCATAGCACCCCGCGCCATTACAGCCTGCGAGAAGGGAATTCTGTGGCCTGTTAGTGCCGTTTATTTTGCCGTATTTGCCGTTTTCATGCATGCCGATGAGCGCGGTTGGGGTTTGTCCTCGCCTCCCCGCGAGACGAAAGCTGGGATACCCCCCGGGAACTGATTTCCCAAAGGGATCTCCCTGTCTCGGCAATGCCGGGAGTCGCTTTAACGTCCCCGGGCAGCAGCCCCACAGGGGTCTGGAACCCAGGATGATGGAATTTTTTTAATTTTTTTTTAATATTTGGGAAAGCTAACTTGTAACTCCACTTTCCTCCTTTGCAAGGGGTTCTGTGGGAAAGGGTGGTCCAAGGGGGGGTGACGATGGGCCTGGCTGGGGAATAAACCGCTTTTCCTTAAGGTCCCGGCGCGGGAGGCGTGGGGCGCGCTGCACCCTGAAGCGACGGGGCAAGGCATGGGTACAACCGCGGAATAAACCTGGGGTGGGGGGGGATTTCTTCGTTAAAGGGTCAAACCCACAGTCCTCAATTGGCCACCGGGTCA
>NW_009260396.1:265647-268233 GCF_000687185.1 Egretta garzetta | reverse complement strand
GCACAAGCAGGCAGATTTCCTGATTTTATTCCTCTTGATGGTTATTTTAAGTGAATCCTGTTGGGACAGATGTGGGCCTGGAACTCTCGCTCAGGTCCCTGCCGTTAGCTGATCGAATTAGCAACAGGACGTGCTTTGTAGGAACTCGTTTTCCACGAGGGATGGAATTTGCTTACTCTTTTCTGGTTCCCTTTACCTAAATCCCGGCTTTCCACCCTAATTTTCTGCTCTTCAGTGCTCATTTTCAAAGCCACCTTTACACTGATACTTGTAAGGCTTGAAAGCATTGGAAACGTCTTTCCAAATACGCTGCCTTTATAGAAACATTAAGATCAACCGTGCATGTTTACTCATTTAAAAACAACCCCCCCCCCCAAAAAAAAATAAAAATCCAGCCTTGCTCACAGCATCTCACATGGGACCTGGCTCTGCCCGCTGCCGGCGTGTGGCCCTGCGGTGACAGCAGCGCCGCCCTGCCCAGCACACCCAGGCTGTAACGGGGATGGTGCAGCTGCACAGACCGGGGCAGCGGGGACAGGGAATCTGCATTGCGAATATCCAGTGGTGGCTGCCATCTGGTGCTGGTTTTCTTCCTCGCTTCACCTGCAGCCCCCCTGGTCTGCATTCTGGGGTGCATGAAGAGGAGCGTGGCAAGCAGGGCGAGGGAGGTTCTCCTCCCCCTCTGCTCTGCCCCAGTCAGACCCCACCTGGAGCACTGGGTCCAGTTCTGGGCTCCCCGGTTCAAGAAAGATGAGGAACTCCTGGAGAGAGTCCAGAGGAGGGCAACTAGGATGATGGGGGGATTGGAGCATCTCCCCTATGAGGAAAGGCTGAGGGAGCTGGGCTTGTTCAGCTTGGAGAAGAGAAGGCTGAGAGGGGACCTCATCAACACGTACAAATATCTCAAGGGTGGGGGTCACGAGGACAGAGCCAGACTCTTCTCAGTGGTGCCCAGTGCCAGGACAAGGGGCCATGGGCACAAACTGAGACGTAAGAGGTTTCAGTTGAATGTGAGGAAGAACTTCTTGACTTGGAAGGTGCCTGAGCCCTGGCCCAGGCTGCCCAGGGGGGCTGTGGAGTCTCCTTCTCTGGAGATATTCAACCCCCGCCTGGCTGAAGTCCTGTGCCCCCTGCTCTGGGTGAGCCTGCTTGAGCAGGGGGGGTGGGACTGGGTGATCTCCCGAGGTCCCTTCCAACCCTTGCCATTCTGGGATTCTGTGGTCCCCCCAAATAATACCCACAAGGCACCCATCACGCATGCAATCGCGGGGTTTATTTTAGCCCAAGCGCCCTTCTGGCCCCGCTGGGTGCTGGTCGCCATCCCAGCGCTGGGCACAGGCGCTGATTTAGCAGCAGGGCGAGCCTGTGAGGCGGTAACCCCCCTCCGCAGGGCGCGCAGGGACCCGCATGGCGCGCTCTTGTCACCAAAATGGGGAAGAACGAGCCCCGTAACACCAGCGTAGCATTAAAAGGCAGGCATTCTTTATTCACGGCGCCGGATGCACGGGGGATCGCTCCACCCAATGTGCATCCCTATCGCCTGTTTCAGTCAGCTTATCTGAATCAAATATATACATATTCATTACATTCATACATAATAACATTCTCCTGAGTGATTGGTACAAATTCTCTCGCTTCCTATGTAAATAACTGCGTAGACTCAGTTGTGCACTTCTAGTGTTCCCTTTTGGGTCGGTGGTATCATTTGGGTAGGTGGGCAATGAGTCGGTGGTCGCGATCTCCCCTTGCCGGAATTACCTCTTGCCTCCTTGGCTCTCAGTTTCGGCAGTCCTAGCCAACTTTCTCGGTCCACTACGCGAAACTACCCTTCCACCTTCTTCTTTTGCCAGGTGCCCATTGTCTATAGTTTCAATTACATTAATAATTACCTTAAAACCACAGACCATAGATGATAGACTATATTCATTGTCCCTAGACCTGATGTCCAGTTGGGTAGGGCTATATAAAGGAACAGAGCAGCATTTGTAGTTAACTGATTCGATCGCATCTCCCCAGTGCTAAAAAAAACCCCAAGATACATAACGATTTCATCATTATTTTGGTTACACTCTCAGCCAGCCTTCACCACCCAAGCAAGGGTGGCTCCGGGGCAGCACCCAGAGAGACCCAGCCCTGCCCCTCCCCACCTGTCTCCTGAGAATCCCACAATCCCAGGCTGGAAGGGACCTCCAGGATCATCTGGCCCAACCTTTCTAGGCAAGAGCCTGGTCTGGACAAGATGGCCCAGCACCAGCGCTCATGGGGCACGGCGGGGGAAAGGATGCATTTAGCATTTATTGCCTCACCCAAACCCAACCCTCTCCCCCATATCCAAAGCCCGGGTCCGAAAAGAAACATGTCTGCGGGGTGAAGACAGTGCCGTCCCCCGTCCTCGTGTGAAGGGGCACCCGGGTGGGGGATTGACCCAGGTGGGTGCCCAAGGTGCAGAGCAAAGGCGCCTGTGGGGCTATGAGGGCTACTAAAATGATCCGAGGGCTGGAGCCCCTCTGCCAGGAGGCCAGGCTGGGAGAGTTGGGGGTGTTCAGCCTGGAGAAGAGAAGGCTGCGGGCAGAGCTGAGGGCGGCC
>NW_009260396.1:264317-265334 GCF_000687185.1 Egretta garzetta | reverse complement strand
GCCCCGGCGGCCCCCCAGCCGTAAGCAACACCGCACTTAACGGGAATGAGTCGTGGTGAAAGAGTTGGGCTGGGGGCTTATTTAGGGTTTTCTTTTTTCCTCTTTCCCGCTGCACTGGGGAACGCTCAGCACCTGCCGGGGGCTGTGCTCCTCCCGCTCAGGTAATGGCTCTTCCCCGACGGCTCGGCCGGGGGTGGCTGAGTAACGCTTGCGCTGCGATGCCCTGCCCGGGCACCGCCGTTACGCGGGAGCCTGCCAGCCTGGACCCAACGTGGGTGGCACCGCTTCTCCAGGCAACCCCCTCTGCTCCACTGCCCTCCCCGGATACGCTCCTCCTTATTTCCAGCCAGAGCCTTCCTCCTTCGGCTTAGACCCGTTACCTTCCACATTCCAGCATCCATCCACCCCCAGTCTCCGACCTGCCCCAGGAACAAATTTCCTGGGGCAAAGCGTGTGGTTTGCAGGTCACGTACTGCTCCCAACGCATGGAAGGACATTCCAAATCCCACCAGGGCTGGGTCAAATGGGCAATTATCAGTCCCTTTGTGCTGTTTTTTGGCCTTGTGGTGATGGTTTCCGGTGTCAGAGATGAGGTGCTGTGGGTTTTGGAGGTGCTGGAGCAGATTCAGTCCTCAGTTTGCTGCCTGTGAGATTAAGGGGGTTACAAAAACGTTAGTCGGACAAATTTCAAGCAGCAAACACCAAAAGGCTTGTGGGTGCTGTGGAGGGGCCACACCAGCAAGTCACTCAGAGAGGGTTACGGCCACCCGGGGCAGGGTACAGCCACCCAGGGTGGGGTTAAGGCCACCCAGGACAGGGGTACGGCCACCCGGGGCAGGGTATGGCCACCCGGGGCGGGGGTACGGCCACCCAGGGCAGGGTTAAAGCCAACCGAGGCAGGGTACGGCCCCCCGGGGAGGGGTTAAGGCCACCCGGGGCAGGGGTACAGCCACCCGGGGCAGGGTTAGAACCACCCAGGGCAGGGGCTAAAGCCACCCAGGGCCAGGGTAAAGCCAG
>NW_009260396.1:263496-264160 GCF_000687185.1 Egretta garzetta | reverse complement strand
CAGGGCAGGGCTTTAAGGCGCCCGGGGCAGGGTTAAAGCCACCCCGGGCAGGGGTACGGGCCACCCGGGGCAGGGTACGGCCACCTGGGGCAGGGTTAAAGCCACCCGGGGCAGGAGTATGGCCACCCGGGGCAGGGTACTGGTACCCCAGGCAGGGGTATGGCCACACGGGCTTTCGCTTGGTCCATTTTGCTGGAAATCAGTTGCTGGTTTTTATCCTGCTGTTTGATTTTGCTTTATTAAGGAATGTAAACAACTCCTTTCTGCTGGGAGACGTCCGACCCAGAGGAGTATCATGAGGAGCCCCGCAGCATTGCCCTTCCGTACAGCTCCTCCTGCCTCGAGGCTGTGGCTCGGCAGGGATGCTTGCAGTGGAGGAGGGGGATTTCTCACCATCCACCACACACGTGGCAGTGAGAACGACGTGTTTCACAGAATCACACAGAATGGCAAGGGTTGGAAGGGACCTCGGGAGATCACCCAGTCCCACCCCCCCTGCTCAAGCAGGCTCACCCAGAGCATCTTACACAGGACTTCAACCAGGCGGGGGTTGAATATCTCCAGAGAAGGAGACTCCACAGCCCCCCTGGGCAGCCTGGGCCAGGGCTCGGGCACCCTCCAAGTCAAGAAGTTCTTCCTCACATTCAACTGAAACCTCTTATGT
>NW_009260396.1:261566-263001 GCF_000687185.1 Egretta garzetta | reverse complement strand
TCAGCCACGGCGTTTCCATGGGATGGTCAGCCCTTCTGACATTATTTTCCTGTCGGAAGCTAGGCCTTGCTGAGCATGCTTACACCCGATTGCTAAGCCAGTCCAGTCAGACACGGTGGAGCACAAACCCGGCGGCATTTGCCATGCCCGGGGTATGGGTGCTGGCACCACCGCGTTGGATGTTCGGATACTGCTACCGCTCGCACTGGTGGCTGCAACTGCCCTGAGCTTTCCACACTAATTAGGCGTGTGAGGGGCTAACGAGGCTGGTGGTGATCCCCAGGAATGACCCGTGGGACTTGCAGCTTCGTTACAGCCCCGTGAGAGCTGTTTGGGAGCCTCAGGCCACTGCTTGTCGTACAGAGGAGCAGGAATACCTAGGATGAGTTAAGAGACTCTGAGACTCGTAGCCGCGTTGGATTGAACGTGGTGGGGTTGAAAGCCAATGGCAGAACCCCGGCTGGCTGCCGCCAGCGATGGCGTTTGCCCCGGGAGAGTCCAGTAGCCTGAGGTAGCCCTGGGCTGAAAGGGATTAGAGATCGGTCAGTGGGTTTCTGGGGGAGAAAGGGTAGAAAAAGGGAGCTGTGGTGGTTCCTGACTTTTAAAATGGAACATACTCAGCTGGGGGATGGTTCCCGCGCATTGACCTGGCCTTTTTGGGAAGACCTGGGAGCAGCTGCCCGGGGCAGCACCAGCAAAGCTCCGACCCACAGAGATGCAGTTACTGAAACGCCAGCCTCGCTGCGCTGGCGCCTGCGGAATTTCTGAACTTTCTCTGACCTCCTGCCCAGCTGGAGCCTATCTGAGCGTGCAACGCTGGCCCCCCTACGCAGCATGCATAGCCCCCAGGGGGATGTGTAGCCCCTGGGGGGAGATGCGTAGCCGGGCAGTTCCTGCTAGCGTGCTGGCTGCCTTCCCTGCAGGCTCCTGGCAGCCACGGCCTCGCTGTCCCCGCCACCCCCGGGGACCTGGACACGCTCCCCTTCTCCCTCTGTGCATCAGCATCCCAGCCTGGTGCCGGGCAGCCGGGTGACGCCACAGCAGGACGAGCTGTCTTCATAGGTTTTTCCTTGCATGGGGGAACTAAAACTCCCCAAATGGCTCAGCTCAATTGCGATTTCACAGTTACGCACAACGGAGCAGGGACAAACGGAGCCAGTCTCAGCATAAGGTCTTTGCCGGTTCAATCTGTTTGCAGGATGGGATGGCATCCAGAGAGACCTGGACAGGCTGGAGAGGTGGGGTCATGGGAACCTCATGAGGGTCAACAAGGCCAAGTGCAAGGTCCTGCCCCTGGGTCGGGGTAACCCCCGGTATCAGTACAGGCTGGGGGAAGAAAGGATGGAGAACAGCCCTGCCCAGGGGGACTTGGGGGTGCTGGGGGATGAAAAGCTGGACATGAGCCGGCCATGGGCGCTGGCAGCCCCGAAGCCAA
>NW_009260396.1:259466-261180 GCF_000687185.1 Egretta garzetta | reverse complement strand
CCCTGCTCCCTGCAGGGGGGTTGGGCTGGGTGACCTCGAGGGGTCCCTTCCCATCCAAAACATTCTATGGTTCTATGATTCTATCCTTCCACACTACGTTTTTCTTGAAAACAGTGATTTTTGTTATGAGGGAGATGGACCAAGCCTATCCTACCAGTCTCCTCTGCCTGACTTAGCATATTCCTCCAGCACGTTTGACTTTGTTTAAAAAGACTTTTTTTTTTCCCCTAAAAGTCAGAAACCCTGCCTTACTCAGCAAAAGGGCTTCCACGCTTGCCCAGGCAGTGAAGAGGCTTTATTGTGCTGAATCACGGGGTAACCTCTGGGCGCGCAGCCACAACGTCAGAGCTCTGCTTCCTTTGCTCGCTCTGCTTTTTGATCTGGCGCTGCTCAGATCCCTCCAAGGGGTCTCATTTGCCTACGTGAGGACCTGCTGGCCCGGCGCTTGTTTGGGAAGTCGGCACCGGCTCAGGCTGCTGTTCTCTAAAGCAACCCCCTTCCTCTTGCTACACTTTTTGAGGGGCCTCGTGGATTCTTTTTGCCGTTTCTCAGGCCAAAATAAATATCTGATCTCACCCCAATGGCCAGCAGAGCCTTGGCAGGGCAGGTGGCAACGCTTGCGATGGCAATTGGTGGCCAACCCTGCTCCCAGCTGGGAGGACAGGGCTGTCCCACAGTCTTTCCCTCCACCCCTCTAGGAATTGGCACTTTCCTTACTGGCCCACCACTTCTGATTGCCATGGCCGAGTTCTGCAACCTGAGTGTGCCCCACAGAAATTATGCTGGGGGCCTTGCTCCATGCAATGCATGCAATAAATCCTGCAGTGCATGCAATAAATCGAGCAGTGCATGCAATAAATCCTGCAGTGCATGCAATAAATCCTGCAGTGCATGCAACAAATCGAGCTGTGCATGCAATAAATCCTGCAGTGCATGCAATAAATCCTGCGGTGCGTGCAATAAATTGAGCCGTGCATGCAATAAATCGAGCCGTGCATGCAATAAATCCTGCAGTGCATGCAATAAATCGAGCAGTGCGTGCAATAAATCGAGCCGTGCATGCAATAAATCCTGCAGTGCATGCAATAAATCCTGCAGTGCGTGCAATAAATCCTGCAGTGCATGCAATACATCCTGCGGTGTATGCAATACTGCAATCTTAACTGCAATCTTTTCTGCTCGTGTGAGGTAGAAGCAAGGAAAAGGCCTGGAGGATTATTCGACGCCAGCTGGTGGTTGCCCGGGGGCCGAGGTCTGCCGCTGCTCTGGTGCTCTTAAGGCAAAGGTTGGGGTTTGAAAGCATCTTGTGGAGCACTGTGAGTTAACAAAAATCCTCCTTCTACGCCCCTCAGAAGTAATTGCGGGGAAGAGGCTGCTGCTGCACCCGCAGGTGGATGAGTCTCGCTCCCAGAGCTGGCAAAGCATCTCCACCAGCAGGGCTGTGCAGGTTGCCCTCGTCCCAGGGAGCTGCGTACACCCGTGGGACGCAAACCATCGCCCGGGGGACACAAACCATTGCCCATGGGATGCGAACCATTGCCCATGGGATGCAAACCATTGCCTGCAAACCATTGCCCATGGGACGCAAACCATTGCCCATGGGACGCAAACCATTGCCTGCAAATCATTGCCCATGGGACGCAAACCATTGCCCATGGGACGCAAACCATTGCCTGCAACTCACAGACCATGGGCCGCAAACCATTGCCCGTGG
>NW_009260396.1:256256-258736 GCF_000687185.1 Egretta garzetta | reverse complement strand
CGCGAGGCCCCGCCCCCGGGGGGCAAACCATCGCCCGTGGGACGCAAACCATTGCCCGTGGGATGCAAACCATTGCCCGTGGGATGCAAACCATTGCCCATGGCTTGAGGCTGGTGAGCGGGGCTCTCCCTTCTGCACGGCTTGCAGGGACGCTGGGATTCCTGCGGATGAACGGCGCCCTTTAGCACCGGCCGTGAGTTGCCCGTGGGTATGGGAGCTGGGTTTGGTTAACCTGCCCGTGCTCCCGGCGCCCGCAGCGGGGTGCACCGAGGACATTGCTCGGTGCAGGGCTGTGAGCGCTGCGGGTGCGGGGGACAAACAGCGACGTGCACCGCATGCACTGGGCTCGATGATCTTAAAGGCCTTTTCCAACCTAAAGCATTCCATGCACTGTCCGACCTACGGGAGGTGCAGGTGTTTACAGCTAACACCAGGGTGCTGTGGCTGGTGGTCGGGCGCTAGCCCAGGCCGAGCAGCTGGGTGGTTGCTCCTTCAGGAACGCTTACCCTGCAGCAGAGCACGGGCATCCAAGTCTGCTCAGAGCGCAGCACCTCTGCAAGCCTCTGCCTGGCAGCGTCTCGCTGGGATCAGCAGATGCCATCGTCGCCAGCGTCCCTGTGATGGGGGCAGAGCCAGAATACCTGCGTAGTCAGCCAGAGCACCGGGGGCTTGCCTTCAGCCGCTTGGAATAGAGCCACCAAGGTAAGCGGCGGGGATGGAAAGCACCTTGAAGGGGGCTGGGAACTATAAAAATCCTCCTTGTGTGCCTGTAAGGAAGAACTAAACGCTTCCACCCCACGTGGTTCGTAGTACAAACTGGCGGGCAAACCACAGCAGCCTGAAGTTGGGTTTCCTCAGGGGCAACTTGTTTTCTAAACGTGCCTTTTCCGAAGGAACGGATCCGCCTGCGAAACGCATTCCCATAGTTCTGCACATTCTGAACACGAGGCTGCTTTTAACCGTGTTGAAAATCAAATGAATTTTAGCATCCAGGGTGAGCAATAATAGGGGGGCTTAGCCCCGCGAACAGAGGGAGCCGGCCCCCCGCGCTGCCTATCGGCTGGGCTGCCTTGGTTCTGGAGAGTTTTGCCCCCTGCCTGTGCTATCCAGACCAGTCCTTCCATCGCAGCTCCCTTGCGTCCCCAGGAGAAAAATAAACCTGCTGGCATTGCGGGCAGGCTGCTGTTTCTAGCAGCTTGGGATATATTCTCAGAACCACTCTGTCGTGACATGCAATGACTCTAGACCCATAGATAGGAGGGGTGAGTAGGAACAAGAGGACGAGCGGTGCCAGACTACTTCTAAGCAACGAAAATTTCCCTTCCCTTGCCCGTACTGGTGCCCGTACCCGAGTTTACTGCGAGCAGAGTCGTCCTCTCTAAGACGAGGGCTTTCCAAGGAGGCCTGGTTCTCCTCTCGGTGCCACGGGTTACGGATGCTGGTGCAGCTTCTTTGGCTTACGCTGGTGCTGAGATCAAGGTCAGACCCTTGGACCTGTCCTCTGAACCCCGAGGAGAAATCTGGTAACAGGGGGTGCGGGTTACAGCCGTGCTGCTGGTGGCAGGGCAGAATACACCACCTCTTGCTAGAGCGAACGCTGTATTTACATCAAAATAAAGCTGTAAAATGTAAAATAACCTTGCTCCGGGCTCTCCCGCTGTACTACAAACGCTTTGTCTGCCTTGGCTGACAAAACGCTCTTGGATTTTGATCAAAGCAAGCTAAGTGGAAGCTGGGTTTTCTCTTGATGTTAAGAAGGCTTCTGACAGAGAGAGTCCCTGCAAGACTGGTGAAGACGCAAGCCCCGTGGCAGGCTCTGAGAAGGCATTGACTGTGCAGGACCATGCCAGTATGAAACGATTCCCGCTTCCCATGAAGAAATGGCACCCTTAGGGCTGGCTTAAGGCTAGGCTCAGGCTGCCTGCCCGCCTCTTAGGACAGGCCACCGCTTATGGCTGGTGGCTACCTCGACAGGTCAGAGCCTCAGCGCCCAGTGATTTGCCGTGAGTGGAGGTGGTGGAAGGAGAACCCCAGCCGGAACGATTCGAAGGCGGCGCCTTGGGGGAAATGCCTAGAAAGTTTTAGAAATCTCGTCCTCTGGCTTGCAGGTGGAGGCATGGCCGTCCTTGCCCCGGGCACGGCGTAGCGATGCGCAGGGAACTCGCACCTCCTCCTCCTCCTCTAGGCTGCTAAAACTGCGCCCTAATAAATCAGGGCCCAATTACTAATTAGGGCCAGTTTGGCCTCGCATTGCCAAACCATTACAGCCCGCATCGCTGCACGGGAAGCGCCCGGCTTTAGACTGTGCTGCGAGCAGCGCCCTGCAACCCAGGGCAAACCCCAGGCGGGGAGGGGGGGGGATTTTAAATGGTTGGATATTGGGAAAAATTCCTTCTCCAAAAGGGCTGGAAGGGGCTGCCCAGGGAAGGGGTCGAGCCCCCACCCCTGGGGGGATTTAACAGCCGGGCAGATGCAGTGCT
>NW_009260396.1:252668-254158 GCF_000687185.1 Egretta garzetta | reverse complement strand
GGTAGGCTGCTCCAACTGGAAGCGCATCCTGAAGGTGCTGGACGGGGCGCTGGAGAGCGTCGACGTCAAGCTGAAGATGGACCACAAGAGCGACCTGGTGTTCCTGGGGGACATGGAGCCGGCCGAGATCAGCTACCGCCTGAAGAACTACTACAAGTTCATCTTCGTGCGGAACCCCATGGAGAGGCTGCTCTCGGCCTACCGGAACAAATTTGGGGAGATTAAGGAGTACCAGCAGAAGTACGGGGTGGAGATCGTCAGGCGGTATCGGAAGAACGGGGGGAATTCGGCGGGCGACGATGTCACCTTCTCCGAGTTTCTCCGGTACCTGCTGGACGAGGAGGTGGAGAGGATGAACGAGCACTGGATGCCCATCTACAACCTGTGCCAGCCCTGCGCCGTCAGGTACGACTTCATCGGCTCCTACGAGCGGCTGAACGCGGACGCCAACTACGTCCTCGAGCGAGTCCAGTCGCCCTCCTTCATCCGCTTCCCCGAACGGCAGTCGTGGTACAAGCCCGTGACGGCAGAAACGCTCCATTACTACCTGTGCAACACCCAGCGCCGGCTGATAAAAGAGCTGTTAACAAAGTACATCCTGGATTTCTCCCTCTTTGCCTACCCCCTTCCCAACATCACCAGCGAATTCTGCAGGCAATGAGTGGTCCTTGGCGGGCTCTGGTGTAAACTCGGCCCACGCCGCAAGGATTTGCTGCTGCAGCCGTTGCTGCGGGGCCTGCGAAGCCCTCTCTTCTATGCATTATTTCCTAATTTTTACACTTTTTGAACATAAAGTATCACATATTGCCTTTGCTCCGGGAATACTTTTTGTATTGTTCTGGTTTTAACCTGTACATACGCCGCTGACCCAAGCGCAGGAGCTTTTGTAGAGCTGGTTTGCTTTAGATGCTTTTTTTTATGGCACAACACGGCAAACATCTGTAAGGAAATTGAGACAGGGATCTATTTTAAGTATTTTTTTCCTCCTTTTTTCCTGTCTTGTACTGAATAATACCCGGCTGAGTTGTAGTCGTGACATAGCGGTTGATGCGCTTGCAACGATGCGCTAAAACTTAGCGCTGGTAAAACTGGGCCTGGGTGAGACGGGGGGCAGGGGGTTGGGAGCAAGTGGAGGAAAAGGCTTTTATACACTAGGCCCTGTTTCTCTTTTATTTGTCTCGTTTGTAGGTGGTGATTAAACGAGGCTGGGCTCTTTTTCTGTGACGGTGGTACCTCTGTCTTTTTTTATTATTATTATTTATTATTATGGTTGTTATTTACCATTGAAACAAAACTAGTGATGACATTTACTGTTGTGTGGTCCGAAAGTACCAATGATTTGGAGCCCTCAGCACAAGGAGGACATGGAGCTGTTGGAGCGGGGCCAGAGGAGGGCTACTAAAATGATCCGAGGGCTGGAGCCCCTCTGCTAGGAGGCCAGGCTGGGAGAGTTGGGGGTGTTCAGCCTGGAGAAGAGAAGGCTGCGGGCA